>NW_021319843.1:896771-918085 GCF_001605985.2 Dendrobium catenatum | reverse complement strand
CATTAAAATAATACTTAAATTTTAATAAAATAATTATTAATGTAAATAGTAATTAAATAATTAATTTTTAGATAATGATTACATAATTAATTATCTAACTATCATTATTATTAGCATTAAAATATTTACTAAAATAATATCTAAATAAATAAATTGATAATTAAATTAATTTGAAATTATATTATTCTAATTATAATTTATTGTATTAATTAAAATTAATAAATATTTAAAATATAAATATTATATTAATTAATCATCTTAAATTCTGAATAATATTAACATCATAATTTATAATGATTTAACATACTTCTTAGCAAGGTTTAAATACCTTTAGAATTTTGTCAAATAAATTTCAGAATTTAACATCTTAAGGACTTAGAATTTATGAAATCCTTCTTAAATTAGATCTAGCTGCTACTATTTTTCACATGTTGCTGTGATCTAAAATATATAAATTATTTATAAAAATTATAAAATTGTAATAGTTCCATCATTTTGAGATTTTTTTTTTTTTTTTGGAAAATTAGGGGCATAAGCCCATTTCATTCCAACAACAAAAGAATACATAAAGATGATTGACTACTACCACAACCTATCAGTAGTAGTCAACAAAAACTATCAGCAAAAAGGCTGCATAACAAAAAAAAACCTATAACAAACTATCAGCCAAGGCTGCAGAATAACAGAAAATACATAAATGAACTAATGCCACTATAAAAAGTCTACCAAGCAGCAAAGACAAAACTGACCCAAATAAATAAAATTCTGTACCCGCAAAATGCTCCCAAGCCTGGGTGAACCTGGACTCAGAAATAAAAGAAATAAACCGAGGCAACATTTCCCTGGTTACCCGAAGGCCATCCAAGGGAATCAAAACTGGGAGCTTCATCATCGTCCAGGAAGGCTTAATGATAATGAGTGGAATCAGATTCAACAGCAGTCCAGGTAGGTATAGCAAGCAGCAGCAAGAGACCTAGCAGCAAACAAAAATTCCCAAATTTCCAAATAATACTTCCATAGAGTCAAAGCATATAAGTCCATAACAGAACAGTCCAACTAGCCTATACAGTAAAATTCAGCAATTGATCTCCATCACACCATTTGGAGACCTTAGATATGATAGCTTTCTTGATCTTAAACAAAGTCGTTGAGGTGCTAGAAGCAGATAAAGCAAATCTCATATCATTTCTTTCTCTCCAAACATAGTAAACCGTGCAGCAAATTGTAATAAAATAAAGTTTTTCGATTTGAGAAGAAAATTTTTGGTTATCATTCACCCGGTCGAAAAGCTGCAACAGATTGGGTCTGAGAAGAATAGTGGCAGATTCAGGTATAAGAGCCAAGATAATTGAGTGCGAGTATGTGCAGTAAAAAAACAAGTGATTGGTGCTCTCAGTGTAGCAGTAACAAAGAGAGCAAGACAAATCCACCACAATGTTTCTACGGTGAAGCTCCATAGCCGTTTTAAGACCTCCCACCAAAGATAACCAGGTGTAAACAGAAAATCTCAAAGAGTGTCTCTTATGCCAGATATAATCTTCCCAAGAGCAAGCAGGAAGGTTTTTTTAAAAATCAGCAGTGAAGTCTTTAAATTTGACATTGCCAGCAGAAACCCAAGTTAAACATTCAGAATTGTAATCCAGAATACTAACACTCAAAATAGCATTAGATACCTCAGCCGGAAGTGGAAGAGGGAATTGCCAGAGCCCTTCAAATGAGATAAAATTACTCAGAGAATAATCCTCATAATTAGCATACTCCGGGCATATATCAACCAGACGCCTATTATTGCACCAATAGTCCCAAAGAAGAGAGAAGGGGGATTTAGGTGTAACTTTGAGAATCCAATTCTCCTTAGTAGCTTCAGCAGTACATCAAATAGATTTCCAAAATTTTGAAGCCTTAGAATGAGCCAGTTTCCAAGGAGAGGAGTAATACTTAAAAAACCAACCAGCCAGAGGAGAAGATCTATTATAAATTCTATGAATAAGAGAGCAGTTAAAACCGTGTTGAAGGGCAGAAGAACTAGGAAGGCCAAGCCACCCCCCCTATTTTTAGGCTTACACACATTATCCCAAGCAACAAGGTGCAATTTTTTTCCAACAGACAAATCCTCAAAAAATAGAAATTTGGAGGCAGCTCTCCTGAAGAATTAAAAAACAGCTTTGGGTAATATAGCTCCCCTAATCCAATATGCTATAGAATTAAGCATGGTAAATTTCAAATATTGAAGCCTCCCCGCAAAAGACAATATCTTAGCATTCCAACCAGAGAGTTTTCTAGTAACATCATCCATCAGAGAAGAAATGTCTAAAATTTTTAATCTCCTAAAGGATATAAGGACACAAAGATAGGTGACAATATCCTTAGAAGACAAACAAAGAGAGCTGCAGATAACACAAGCGTTAGGAAGATTCATAGGAAGCAAGAGAGAGCTCTTGTCCAGATTAATGTGAAGGCCCGATGATTTGGTGAAGATATTAATAATGTGAAAAAGAGTGATACAATTGGTAGGAGAAGCTTCACCAAAAACAAGTAAGTCATCAGCATAAAGGAGATGGCTAAGCCTAAAATTCTTGAAATGGGCTCTCACAAAAAGATTATCATCTAGAATCGAGGAAAAATCATCAATGGCAATACAAAACAGATAAGGACTTAGGGGACAGCCCTGCCTTAACCCAGCCGTGGAGGAGAAATACCCTTCAAGAGCATCTTTAATTACAATGGAAAAATTGACATCGAAAATGCAGTTTTTGACCCAGGAAATAAACAAAGGAGGAAAACCTTTTTGATGAAGTCTTGCTAAAATAAACTCTCTGGAAAACATCATCAAAAGCTTTGAGGATGTCAAATTTGGCACAAAATAAAAAAAAAATTCCCTTTAGAAGCAAAAGATAGGATCTCTTGGGCAAGAATGATATTGTCAGTGGATATTCTAGATTTAATAAAACCAGACTGAGTATCTTTCACAATAAAAGGCATGACATGCTTAAGCCTATTAGCAATGATTTTAAAAATAATTTTATAAATCACATTGCATAAGGCTATGGGCCTAAAGTCAGTAAAAGAGGCGGAATGTTTAGTTTTGGGGATCAATGTAAGAGCTATAGCTTTAATACCATTGGCATTTTACCCAAAATAAAGAAGGATTTAACAGCCTTACAGACCAGCAGCCCAATGATGTGCCAACTTCTTTTGTAAAAATGAAAATTGTACCCGTCAGGACCCGGAGTAGAAAAAGCCTTGCCCTCAAAAACCACCTTCCTTATTTCAGCATCAGACACATAAATAATTAGAGAGTCAGCAGTAGAAGTTTGTAAGATATTACCAGCAAGAAAGAGCTCCATATTTAAATCCTCAATAATAGGAGGATTGTAAAGTTCCTGATAATGCTTAATAATTCCATAAATAGCATCATCACTAAAACAATTTGAGGAGGATCCCATGTTAACCACAGCATTACTGTTTGCCCTCCTACGACGAATCTTAGCGTATAGAAACTTTAAATCATCCTCCCCCTGAGAGAGCCAAGAAGCCTTGGCTCTCTGAATAATCCAAGAGACATGAAGAGAAGTGAATTTAGATATTTGTTTGTTGGCATCTTTCAATTTGCAATTAAGAGACACATTAAGAGGATTAGCTGAAATCTGTTGTAAACAATAAAGTTGATAACTATGAAGGGAATCCATATGCTCTTGAATAGCCTTAGCATTAGTCCATGGCTCCAGCTTGAGCCTACTCTTTAAAACCCGAAGTTTAGTGCAGAAATCAGCCAGCGGATTACCTACTTGATTAGCAGAGAAAACATCAAGTAGAATTTACCAAAAATCGTCAAAAGAGGTCCATAAATTTTTGAAGAGAAAACTGTGACGCCCCAAGCATCCATAGTGAAAGGATTCGTCTGACAGTCTTGATCAACCATCACTTCCTGCTCCCTTGCTCAGACCTGAAATTGTTAACCACATATAATGAGCTTCAAAAAGCCCAGCATGTCACCTAAGCCTACAATTGAAATAAAAGTACGGCATGAAAGTAATATGCATGTCAAATGGTCAAATCAAGTCCATAACAGTCAGTTGCACATGATCAGTGAGTCGATGCAGATACGGGAATCAGTATAGAAACAGAAATCAATGCATGAACAATAGAATCTCAAAATCATCAATGATAGAATCAGTGAACAGTAGAAAATCCATAAAGCTCAATAAATCAGAAATCAGTTCGTGCATCAAATCTCTTTAATAGTCGTCTTATCTATCACATCAGTCTATAACATCAGTCAAATCAATGTAGTAGAATCGTATCAAAACATGCACTTGCAAATCGATCAGTTATTCAATATAACTTTCTCAATAAATCATATGAAATCTAGTAATCGATATCACATGTTTAGTAAATCACATATCAGTTGATCAGTATCTCAATCAGTAACAGCAGCGTATGTATCAATATCAATAACAATCCAGTGACGACATGAACGATTATGCTATAACTATGAAATCAAATCAATCATATCAGTAAATCAATTAATCCCGGTCAATAATATCAATCGGTATGGAATCACATAAAATGATCAAATATATACATCGTAACAACGGTTGAAATCAAATCAATATAATCATATAAATCAATCAAATCAATAAATCAATCAAATCAATACATCAATAATCACGTGCTATAAGAATCAATATAATGAATCAATGTATTAGTGGATCTGTAGTATCAGTATTAGTATCTGTAGTATCAATAGTATCCATGAATCAATGAATCCATAATATCGATGAATCAATAATATCGGTATCTGTATCCATGAATCAATACAATATCCATATCCATATCGGTGCCAGTATCCAGTGACATTAATAACATGCAATATCAATGAAATCGTACAGTAACAGTAAACCCGTAAATCCGTCAATAAATCCATTCAATAATAAATCAATTCAATACAATAAATCCGTCAATATCAGTAAATCAATAAATCCATTCGCTAACAATAAATCCGTCGATATTAATCATGCGTAGGGTAATCAATAAATCAATAAGTAATCAATAGATCAATTCATATCAGGAAATCCATACAAGTCAATGTTAATAAAATCCGTAATGAGATCATAAGGATAATACCGTACACATGCAATTCAATATAATAGTCTTACTGAACAAGTACAATCACTGGCTATTAAGGCGTTTTTCAAGTCGATAATCCATAGTGCTGTTGTAGAAATCCATAGTGTTGTTGTAGAATCTATAAATATATCCGTTGGCTCAATAAGAGTCGTCACTCTGTGCCCGTCGGCCGCCCGTCGGCATAATAATCTCCTTATGACTCCCAATCGTTGTATCAATGATCAATGTCCCGAAGGTTCGTCCCGACCCTTCCAGGTTTGTACAGACGAAAATGACAGATTCTTCACAATTTTCTTCAGTTCGTCCGCGACTAAGGCCGGTTCGTCCGGGACTAACAACACTAAAAAAATCAGCTTTGGAGGGTTTTTACAAAACAGTGGTGGGAGGAGGTAGTGTCAGAAGAGTGAAGGATAAGAGGGCAATGGTCATAACAAGAAGGAGCTTGCACCGAATAATAAGAATTAGGAAAAGAGGTGGTCCATTTCTCATTAACCAAAACTCTGTCAAATTTGATATGTATGGGGTTATTGATGTGCTGATTGAACCAGGTGTAGTTATTGCCCACAAAATTCAATTCTTCTAGATTTGCATCAAAGATAACAGAGTTTAATTCATCTAAGTTACTGTGGGATAAAGCGTTACCTCCCAATTTATCAGTAGCAAATCTACAACAATTCAGATCGCCCATAACAATCCAAGGATTGGTCATAGAAGCAGCACAACTTTTAATCAGTTCCCAGAGAGGAAGACGGCCTTCTCTATTATTTTCAGCGTATATAACTGATAACGTAAAAGGAGAAAATGTAGCACCATTTACAATACCCGAGATGAGCTGAGGGGATATGATAGAGGGAGAAAAAATTACTTTGGCAGAGTTCCACTTAATCCAAATCCAGTCAGGTCTAGCCAAATTAAAATTGTGACATGATTGCTCTGCAGGGAAGTGCAGGGAAAATAACATGAGATTCAGAAAAGAAAGGGAAAACCAAACCGAATAATTTCTCTTGTCATCTTACAGAATAAATTTGGATGACGCGCATAACGCTCCTGCATTGCTGGAGATGATGCGACTGCGGGGGAACGGAAGGAGACACGGGCGGGAAGTGTTGGCAATCTAGGTTTACACGTACTCCATGGCGGATGGGGTTTTAGCGCCCTCGCCGGTACAGAACTCCTTCGTCCGCTCTACCTTCTCGCACCCATTTCTCTTCGCGAACTTCTCCGTGGCTACCGTCGTCCTCCCATATTGGTCCGCGGCTTCCACCCAGTACTTGCGTAGATCCTGCGTCACAATGGCCTCCACGCACTGTAATAGCTCTCCTGCTTGTTCGTTCTTTGTCCCTCAGTCGAGCCCCAAACCTAGCCAACAGCCCTCCTTACTCGTTTTCTCAGGTATAGAGCTGCCTCATCCACAATTATGCTGGGGTTTAGCTTTTTTGAATGAATTAAGTGGATAGCCATTGTTGATTTTTTTTAAGCATTTATTGGACGAATCTCATAACTTTGAAAAGGTTAATCCTGGACTTTGCTGTACTGGATTACAAATATGTGCATCTGGTGGCTGTGTAAGGTTTTGGTTCGTTAGGTGGAAGTGAATTCCCATTTTTATGGAGGTGAACGATTATTTCAGCGTAAATAAACTTGGCTTCATATCTGCTGTGCGTTATGGTTGCTGTGTGAACTAACTCATTTATTAAGTCGGAATTGGGATTTATCGTACGCCTAATATCTGCCCTCCGTTTGATTATTTATATTTTTTACTGGAAGTTTTGGAGCAATAGCCAGCATGAATTGCTTCATCAGAGCTTATTTTTATACAGCAACGCCATGTCACATTTTACCAGATTTTTACTTTCGGATTACCAATGATCCAGTGGTTTACATGGGTTAAGTTTGTTATCTTACATCATACCTATTCTGCCCATTTGCATATTTATACACATGTTTTTCCCAATTCTCAATTTGCCAGATGACTGATTCTCGAGTCTGATCTTTTTTTTTTTCTTTTTTAAAAATTTCCTACTGAGCATTATATGCATCCATCATGACATGCTTGTAGTTGAACTCAGCCATTGGCATTATACTCAAATTAAGAACACATGCTTTGAGCTTTTTTGGCTGTTGAAGACTTTTTCAGTTTAACATATTAGCGAATTTTATTAGAAGTAGTTAGAATTTTGATGATGTTTTCTGGAACATCACGCTGCCTTGGATCTCCAGCTTCAAACAATACTGAGACACAAAAACGGCCAGAGAAATTGGATGAAAGTTTTTTGAAATCATGGTAGAATGTGCTTTTTTCTAAATAGTTGGGTTTATTATGCTATGACAACTTGGCTCTTGGCATGGCAATGCATTTTGTTGATGCTTTGAGTTTCTTGCTGCAGCATTAGTCTTGCATAATTTTGTATAAATGAAGATTATACCTTTTTAAGATCCTCATTAATTTCTGCAACTCCACTAAAATCCTTAGTATTCTATCTTCATCTGGACATTCTGTAGGAGGAACTGCATTTAACTGTGTGGCAGAAGAGCTGAAGAAAGTTACAACTCGAGTTGCTCATGTTCTTCCTGTTTCTGATGATGGTGGCAGTACAGCTGAGATTGTACGCGTTGTAGGTAGACTATCTTATCCTATAATGGACACAATGAGTATTTAGATTGTTTTGAGCTTTGGATTTTGCAATTCTTTTCCCATAAATAATAAATTTAAAGGTAAAATAATTTGCTTTGTGCAGGTGGACCAGCTGTAGGGGATATAAGATCAAGATGCTTGAGATTGTCTGATGAAAGCACTTCCGAAGCTATTGCTGTTAGGAGATTGCTTGGACATAGATTGCCTCTTGATGCATCAGATGCTAAATCTGAGTGGTATTTATGAATTGTTATTGAATCACTCAATATCATATGATGTGTTTTCTGCCATCAATCTCTAGTACTTATTTTTGTTTTCACTTTACAATTTTTTATATTTTAAAGATTAAAGATATTTTAGGTACGCTCATATATATATATATATATATCTTTTACCTTCCATGATTCTATCTCAAATTTTGAATGATTAAGATTTAAATAAGCTTAAAATCAGTGGTAATATAAAAAGTTGCCCTTTAGCTGCTTCATATCTTAGCCATTTAAATTTTATGATGGATGGTGAAAGTTGTGTAAGAATAAGATGTTTTATCCTACTAAAGGGATAGTAACTTAACTCTCCCTGTGTGCAAGCACGCATTGTGCGCCTGCGCGTATGCTCATGTGCATTGTCTTATGTGGAGTCACCATAAGTATTCTTCTGATTTCTTTCCGGATTTTATCAAATTTTCGATCCTCATTTGATGAATGATTTCAATCACATGCTATCAAAATTTGCTGTCTTAATAAATTATGATTACATATGTTTTTTATTTGAATCTCAGTTCTGTTACTTTGTTGAAATTTATGAAAATTTACAGGTATAGAATCGTTGAAGGCCAGCATTTCTTATGGAATGGTGTTTCTCGTCCTTATGGGGAAACAATACGTGCATTTCTGGCTTACTTTCACAATCAGGTAAATTTCAGGATGTGAAAATATCCTGATTGTTTCTTCCACATTCAGATATTTGTTGTGAATATATTTCAACTTTGTTTAATTTTCTTTTTATCACCTTTGTTTGCATAGAAAGGATTTACCCGAAACATTCTAAGATATAGTATAACAGTAAATACTAATTTCGGTAAAATTCTGCACCACATAATTTCTAAGATAAAGTAGTTATTAGAAAGATAAAATGAATGTAATAGATTCAAATGTAGATATAGTGGCTACCATCATTATGATTTTTATTTGTTATGATTATTATTGTTACAAATAAGAGATTTGAGAAGAAAAGCTTGGTTTTATTCATTACTATTTTCCCTATTTATAGATCTATACAAGATATCTTAATGAGGAAATAATATATTACAGATTTAATACATAAAATTTCTAATAAAATCTTTCCGAAATTCGTTCCTTCATTATGGCGTGATCCATGAGAGCATTCCACGGATTGATCTTTGTGTCCGTCTGATCCTTTGCACTGGGAACGACTGGATTTCAACATGGCGTGATCCATGAGAGCATCCCACGGATTGATCTCTGTGTCCGTCGGATCCTTTGCACTGGGAACTTTCCACGACCTTTGGTTTTAACATCACTCCTCGTCGGCTTTCTTCTGCGCGGATGAGAGAAATAGTTTCATTGAGTGACGGCGTCTCCTCTTTGCCGAGAATATGGACTCTAACTTGGTCACATTCTTCATTTAGTCCTGCAAGAAAATCAAAACTCTTATCTTTTTCAATAAAGTTCTTGAGGATCGCAGCATCTTTCGGACATCTGATTTCTATGCATCTATAATGATTAAGTTCTTGCCACATATTTTGTAGAAGGGTGGCATACTCTGTCACGGTCTTACTCCCCTGTTTTGTGCTTCCAACTTTAACTTTAATTTCAAAGATTTGAGCCGCATCACGGGCTTTGGAGAAGGTCTGTCTGGCAGCATCTCATATATCTTTTGCAGTGGAAAGGAACATAAATGTATCGCTAATTTCCGGAGTCATGGAATTCCACAACCACGACATAATCATGGAGTCTGCTTCATCCCACGCCCCGAGTTTAGGATCTCATTCTTTTGGTCATCCTCCAAGGAGGTGGTGTATTTTCCCTTTCCCTTTCAAATAGATCTTCACAAATTGAGACCACTTTAGGTAGTTCTTCACATTTAGACGATTGGACGATTGCATGCTTTGGAGGTCACCTCATCCTTGGTGCACCACCAACTCCTCGGTTTGGTTAGGGGTGTCAATATTTGACCCGACCCGAAAACCCGACTCGAACCCGACCCGAAAATTTCGGGTTCGGGTCAAGTCGGGTTAGGGATTTCGACCCGTTTGTAAAACCGGGTCGGGTTCGAGTTGACCCGGAAACCCGAAATCAACCCGATTTGACCCATTTTTAATTAATTTAGGAGGGTTTTAAAGGATTTTTATGAACTAAGTTAATGATATTTCAAAAAATTATAAACATTATTGCCCAAATAAATTAATCTTGATTTATTTTAAATTAATTGAAGTAAATCTTTCCTTAATTTGATTTAGATTTAAATAAATTGAATTAAATAAAAAAATTAATAAAATATACCCGAATCGGGTCGGGTTCGGGTTGACCCGGACCCGATGCGGGTCAGGTTCGGGTTCGGAAAACCGACCCGTTTGCAAAAACGGGTCGAGTTCGGGTCGGGTTGAACAGTGTCGGGTCAATTTCGGGTTGGACCCGAACCCGACCCGTGACCCAGTTTTGACAGCCCTAGGTTTGGTCAATGCTTTGGGAGGAATGAACTTCTGACATGATGATAGTAATAAATACTATCTATGCGATCTTGGATAACAATGAAGGCTTCCGTTTGGTTTAATAAACCGTACCAAGCCTAGTCTTTAAAAAGACTCGGATCGAATAGCGGCTAGGCGCAGGCTGCTTCGCTCCTCCGTCCTCAAGGGTTCGTCTTCGGCACAACTTCGTCCGCCTGGCGTATCCGAGTGAGATAGGAAGACCGGAGAAGGAGCGTCCGAGAGCCATCTTCTCCCGAGCGGCTTCTTCTTGCGTCGAGGCTTCGGGTTCGTCTTCCACTAGGCTCTGGTAAGACCTCTTCCCACAAGCAGCTTCTGATTTACTTTTTCTTCTTTTTTTCTCCTTCGGCAATCTTTCTTCCTCGGCAATGAAGGCCGTTATCTCTGATACCATGTTACAAATAAGAGATTTGAGAAGAAAAGCTTAGCTTTATTCATTACTATCTTCCCTATTTATAGATCTATACAAGATATCTTAATGAGGAAATAATATATTACATATTTAATACATAAAATTTCTAATAAAATCTTTCATAAATTCGTTCCTTCATTATGGCGTGATCCATGAGAGCATTCCATGGATTGATCTCTGTGTCCGTCGGATCCTTTGCACTGGGAACGACTGGATTTCACCATGGCGTGATCCATGAGAGCATCCCACGGATTGATCTCTGTGTCCGTCGGATCCTTTGCAATGGGAATGGTTGGATTTCAACAATTATGATTTTAAATTGATATATATGTGATAAGCTTAGATATGCTTCAGGTCAGTAGCATCAATAAATTCAAGTAAAATGTGAAACACACCTGGAAACTGCTCTTTGGTACTGACTTGTGCTACCATTTGTGAAATCAGACCATCATGGTGCTTCTAAGGTGATTACGTTTGATGTTAGGGACTCAAATGCTTCAAGATATCTGATATGAATGCTTTATTCTTAAAAAACTTATGTATAAATTACAAGAAGCTTGAGGAAATGTCATCGACAGAAAAAAGCAGATACCTGTTTGTAAATAAATTTTTTTTACTTTCTTGAGTATGATATATATGGCCTAAAAAGGGAAGTTCAATAATGACATCCTATATAATGACTTTTTACCACCGTTTTAAAATTGGGACCGGACGATTCGGTTCAACCGTTTGAATCGGGAATCGGTCGGGTAACCAGTTTGTTCAAACCAAAAAACCGCTTTAACATTTGATCGGTTAAAATTGGAATGAATGATCAGTTCTATCGGGTAACCAACAAATCGGTCCTGGTTTTTGAAGAACAGTCGGTTCAATTGAACCATTTAATTAAGTTAAATTAATTTAATAAATTTATATAAAATATTAAATAAATTATTATATATATTTATAGAGGAATGTTTTTGACTTATTGTGTGATAGAAAATTCCCCGTCAAACTTAAGGGGAAATTCTATAAGATGGTGGTTAGACCTACAATGCTTAATGGTGCAAAATGCTCGCCATTAAAAGAGAAACATAATATTGATTTAAAATAAACACATAAAATGGTCGCCTTTCGATAACCCAGTTAGGAGAGTAGATATATTAGATTTTGCCTATGAAAGAAAGGTAGAGGTAGACCTAAAAAGGTTTGGTTAGAAAGTATTAGAAATGACATTTTTATTAGATTTAAGTGAAATTTGACTCTTAATAGGACACAATAGCGAAAAATGATCATGTGGCTGACTCGACATAGTGGGATAAATGCTTGATATTGTTGTTGTTCTATGAATCAAATTTAAAATTGAGGATATTTAAATTTAAAATTATAGCTAATATTATTTGTGTAAAATTCTATTTATTTTTTAGTATATTTGGACATAATTATTACATCATTAGTATTTCATTTAGATATTATTTAAATAATTTTAATATTATTATGTCATCCGTTTCAATCCTAGTTGAACCATTGAATTTTAAACCACTCCTTCCAGTTCTATGTCCGGTCCAATTTTCACAAGCATGTTTTTAACAACTGCAAAAATATACCTACTTTACACAATTCTTGGCCGTATTCATTTATGATGATGCAACATTATTCTCTTCATGTTAGAATTATGACATCATTGCCAACTCTCTGGTTTGATTAACAACAGAAATCTCTTAATAAAATTTCTGCATCCTAAATATAGTGACAATCAAAATGTATCAGAACTTTATTATGGCTAGAAGATATATACCGAATTTCTAGATCAAACAAAACTACCAAAGAGTTACTCTGCTTTCCACGAGGAATCAAGTAATACATAAATGTTGCAGTAAACCTAAAATTAATCAAATGGTATATACTCAGCTAGACAAATTTGCTGCATAGTGAAATCACCATGTCATCTACTTGTCTTGTTATTTCCTTTTGCCACTATTCACGTTTTTTTTTAATGATATACCGTTCAAGTAGGCTCTGCTTTCCATATGTGCTTGTTCGCGTGCTCACTATACAAGAATTTAAGGGAACACAGTTTTTAGGCTGAAATCTGAATGTTATGAGTATCTCTTTTTTTGTTATTTTGTAGTGTCCTTGTCTATAATATTTTTTTAGATGTATTATTTGTTTTACAACAGATTGATATTCGATTTATCATTTGCTATAATATTGGTTGATGAGATCAAATCACTCTTTTTGGTGATGAGATGATGATGATTCACAATTTCATTACTAGCTGCCCATAATTGCTGCCAGTCAATTATAGGTTACATGAGCTTGATTGAAACATTGTTTCTAAGAGCCTGAATTTATGTTATTGTAGCATGTCCTAATATCTTTATAGCTGCATATTCTCAGGACAAATGCTGAGTTTCATTGCATAATCATCTTTTTGTCTTTTCTATTTCCGTCCAGTGCATGATTCTGTATGCATGAAGTCGGGCATCTTATTACTTAGAATACGTTTTCACATATAATGCATTCATTGACTCAATATGACAGTATCTGCCCTGCAGATTCTCCGACGCACAAGCGATTCTTTTTGTTTCAGCAATGGCAGGTGATACTCTCTGGCACTCATTTTAGATTAAGTAATTGTTTTTGCCTTTTTTTTATCTTCACATGGCGATCACATGGTGAATGATCTGCTATTTTGTTTTTTTTTTACTTTGTTTTAGCAAAATAATATATTGTTTATCTGGAACTGGGTATGCTAACTTAGTAATTAATGTTTCTGCATGATAAAAATTTTTGATTGTACTTGTTCTTTGGATTCTAATGACCATGTAATTTAATCCGCAGTATTGGAAATTTCTTCTTCGCTGGGGCTCGCTTATTTTTTCAGTCCCTGGACGCTGCTATTTTTTTGTTCTCACGTGTTTCACAAATTCCTACTGAAAGTCTTGTTTTACCAGTGATTTCCACAAATGATCGCCTCACTCTGGGATGCGAATTATGGGTATCTTCTTTTTTGATCTGTTTAATTCATCCATTTTCTTGTGAATTTATTTGAACTGAACGAATGTCCAAAGTAATATCCTATTAAAAAGTTTTTAATGTTTTGAAGTTGAATTTATATGAATGACATAATTGGCTCCCTTTCTTAATTTTGAGGAATTTTGTTTGAATTGTGAGTAGTGATATTTTTTGCTAATATATTGCATGCTTAATTTCTTACGTGCATGCAGAGTTTATATAGGAAGTTTTCATTTGAGTTTGATGCAATACAATCAAGAATTGCGTGAAGAAATTAATAATTTAGGAACTTTCCAAGCTAAATATGAACTGATGCGGGTCAAGATAGGTTGTTAGAAAATATTCATGGAAGAACTAAACGATGTAAAAGGGTTACAATTAAAAACCACAGAATACTAGCAAAATTACACCGTTAAATAAATAATAAAACATATGGCACTCTAACAAAATCCACATTTTAAGATCTAGATCCTTTACCTCGAAGTCCCTCACATACGCTCTTGAATTCACTCGGTTAGCGGAAGAGGATGGCACACAAACTCAACGATGCCACTATCAAACAAGTAATGCCGAGGGGGCTAGTCGTCGAGGAAGAGGTCGGATTTGGAGAAGAGAATGGACGCCCGTTGATGATCCACTCGTCTGCCGGAAGTTGCTCGTCTAGGATATCCACGACATGGGGAAGAATCCGGTTCAAATAATCCTTGACGGTGTGGTTGAAGCCGAATCCGACGTCAAAGAATGGTGATCGGATGACGTCAATGTCGCCTTGATGATCGTACGCAAATTCGTGATCACGCTCGGGATCGGCCATACATGACTATGAGATATCCTTGCGGTAGGTAGTAACTTGGTGGAGGACGAGTCAGCCCTTGGTGGAAATTGTCCAAGGAAACAAGGGGGAGGGGTGGGCTCGGGTAGAGAGAGAGAGGAGAAGGGAGAGGGGCGGGTAGGTCTAATTAGGGTTTGAGGGATTATGAAAAACTGAAATTAATTTCAGTTTAAGGGGAATTGGAGGGAAATTAAGTGAATTTGAATTTCAAATTCCAAGTGGGGATGGGGTAAATTAAGAGAAATCAATTTGGGTTTTCCCCTATGAGGCCGGCGGCATTATGAGAGGGAGAGGAGTTAGAGGGAAGAGAATTAAGGATTTCCAAATTCGCTTTGGCTAATTAAGGATGATAATTTCAAATGAGGTTCAATTTAAATTTAAATTGAACCTCATTTGAAACTTTCCTAATTTGGCTTTGGACAAATTTGGAAACTTTAAAATTCAATCAATTTGAATTTCAAAATTTGAAAACATCTGGGGAGAGGGGGTACCAGGCCAGTGGTTGACGGTTGGGAGGGTTGGTGGTGGAGGGGAGGCCGGCGGCTAACGGAAGGGCCTACGGGACGAGGGTGGGGCTCGGGTTGAGGGGAAAGGGAAGGGGATTTGGGGGCTAATGGGAGGCCGACAGGTATTTGGCGTGGGGATGATGTGGGTGTATAGGGGAAGGATAAGAAATCAGGCCGCGAACCTCATAATCCACCAACGGTTGACGGGTCTTGCTCTTGTCCTCCTTGGACTTCTCCTCACATGAACTCACTAAGAGATCAATAAGAACATAAAATTTTCATTATCAATAATTCATCAATCTCTACAATGCATGAAGCCTCCTTTAAATAGCCCAAGATAAAACAAAGCTAAAAGACACAAATGCTCTCAGGGCTACACAAACGACTCAATACCCACAGGGGTAAACTAGGAAAATAAAATGCGATAATAAATAAAATACAAAATAAGTCATAAATAAATCAGAAATAATGGCTCTGGATCGTAGCCGTCGATCTGCGTCTCTGACGATGGTACACGTGTCGAAATCTGATGTCCTCATCATTCTCCCCAGGTGGGAGAAAGCTCGACCCCGTCGAGTAAGCGTCTTTAGAAGCCTCGTACCACTCCAGTAAGTCAGGATCCAATTTCTGCAGCTCATCCCGGTCGATCCACGCGTTCTCCGTCTCCGGCTTTCCTGCCCATTGAATTAGATACCTTCGGCGACCACCGTCTTTAGTGCAAATGATTTCATCGCTAAGTATTGTCTCAATTCTCTCCGCGGTAGGTAAAGTGGGAATGTTTGGAAGTGGGGGTAGGCTGGGGATCTCAATAGGTACGGTCACATAAGGCTCTATATATAATGGATTGGTGGGGTTAAACTCTGAACCTTCGTAGGCTACAAGAACTTCAATATTAAATGTAGGATTAATGTTAAAACCCTCGGGAAAGTCTAGCACATAAGCATTACTATTTATTTTGAATGTAATTTTGAAAGGTCCTGCACTTCTTGCATGTAACTTCTTGACGGTCCCTTGCGGGAACCGTTCCGGACGAATCTGAACCATCACAGAGTCTCCCACTTCAAATTCTTTAAATCGTTTCTTGAGGTCCGCATTGTGTTTATAGTTAGCATTGCTTTATTCAATTTTCTTATTAATTTCTTTGTGCAATTCTTGTAGATGCGATGCAAATGCAGATGCAGATTCGGATGCTCTAGACTTAAGACCCATGGGAATTAAATCTATAGGTTGCCTAGGTTGGTATCCGTACACAATTTCGGTTGGACTCAGACCCGTGGTTCGGTTAATAGAATTGTTATAGGCAAATTCAACAATAGGCAACTTAGAATCCCAATATCTAAGGTTTTCATCTACCAAGGTCCTTAAGAGGCTTCCTAAGCTCCTGTTAACAACCTCGGTTTGCCCATCGGTCTGGGGGTGGAAGGATGTAGAAAATTGTAGTTTCGTATCCATCTTGTGCCACAGAGTTTTCAAAAAATAACTCGTAAACTTAACATCTCTATCGGAAACGATGGTTTTTGGTAGACTGTGAAGTCTAACTATTTCGTCAAAGTAGAGCTTAGCGACCCGGGAGGCGTCAAAAGTTTTTGAATATGGGAGGAAATGGGCCATTTTTGAGAACATGCGTTCATGTCCGGAAGTCAAACGAGCATAGATCTCACTAAAATCATGGCAATATTTATAGTCTTCTTTAAGACACGCTCGAATCCAATCACTTCAATTCTCATTTCTCGAGTCATCATCATCCGACAGCTAAGGGCGTCTGCTGCTTTGTTTTCATTCCCGGCTTTGTGTTGGATGGTGTAGGTGTATTCTTGGAGGAATTCGACCCAGCGACCATGTCGTGCATTGAGTTTCTTTTACGAATTTATGTAACGCAGGGCTTCGTGGTCGGAGAAGATGACAAACTCTTGGGGCAATAAATAGTGTCTCCAATACCTAAGGGATTGAATGATAGCATAAAACTCCTTATCATAGGTAGAGTACCGTTGTCGGATGTCATTTAACTTCTCACTAAAATGCGTGATGGGATGTCCCTCTTGTGATAGAACTCCTCCTATACCGATTCCAGATGCGTCGCAGGTTACTTCAAAAACTTTTGAAAAATCGGGTAGACACATAACTGTAGCTTCTACCATTCTCCTTTTTATCTCCTCGAAAGCTTAGAGGCAGGCACAGTCCATTGAAAATCTCCTTTCTTGAGGCAGTCGGTTATGGGTGACACTATGGTGCTAAAGTTCCTATTAAACCTCCTATAAAATGTGGCCAATCCATGGAAACTCTGAACTTCTCAGATAGTCTTAGGTTCAGTCCATTCGTTGATTGCTCGTACCTTCTCAGGATCGGCTGAAATTCCTTGCGAAGATGTAGGAAGGTGACGCTCGTTGTGAGGTACATACATTTCTTGGGATTTGCATAGAGTTGCTGATGACGACATTGGAGATCAACGGCTATGATCTTGAGTTATTTACTTATATGTTTTATGTACTAGTTTATTTTATATTATTATTTTTCCCTTTATATCCTTACGGGTGGTCATGTAATATTGTAGACCGAAGGACATTTTAGTCTTTGATTTCTTTTCTTTTCATTAGGCCTATTTATAGGCTAGTTGTTTTGTATTTTGGGATGATGATTTGATAATGAAATTTTATGGGTTTTTCTTCTTCTTCTTCTTCTTGTGAGTGCACAAGAGAGAAGGAATAGAGAGCTCAAGGTGAGCAAACGCAATACCCACCCGTCATCGGAAGAGTCCGTGGCTCATGGTCTTCGTCTACCTTTTCTATTCTATCTCTGTCTATTCCCCACCGATTTCTCGTCATCCCTCTACTTTCATTCTGCCACCAAAATACCCCTTGATCCCCACCAAATTCCCCTTCCACAATCCCACCCGCTGACCTACCTCCTAGCCACCTCCACCCAAAGCCGAACCCGCCTCTTCCCTCTTGACCGACGGCCCCACCTACTTGACTGCCGGCCCCACCTACACCTCAAATCATTATGATGATTTTAATCGTCATAATGACTCCATAAATTGGCTCTTGCAAGAAAGAAAGGAGTTAGAAAATTTTGAAATTCAAAAACTTTCCTTATTTGCAAAATCCAATTAAGGAAAGTTTTCAAATTTTGAATCCAATCTAAATTCAATTTAGAGAGGACTCATTATTTTCCCTCCTAATTGGCCAAGCTTGTTTTGGAAACTCATAAAACACTTCCCACAATCCCCTTCCTCCTCTTCATGCCGCCGGTCTTCCTTCCTTGGGCTTGGCTTGTGTTGTTTCCTCATTGAGCCCTCACCCTCTTTGAATTTGAAATCGAAATTTCAAATTTAATCCCCTCCAAATGCCTCATGGATTTTGAATTTCAAAATTCGAACCTACCTTAAATACTTTCCGAAAATAACCTCTCTCAATTAGGAAGGTGCATTCATTTGAATTCAATAAATATTTGGATTTCAAATACCTTCTTTATTAATCAACGCCGATTAGGAAACCCCTTCATTCAATGAAATCTGAAATTAAAATTCAGATTTGATTTAAATCCTTTATTGAATCCGTGGGCCCCCATACGTTGAACCTAGACACCTAATCCTTTCCCCCCATATGGCCGGCCCCTCTTTCCTCTCTTGTTTAATTATTTCCTTCCAAATCAAACCCAATCTTCTCCCCCAAATCAGCCCCCTCTTTATTTTCCTTAATTACTTGGGATTTGAAATTCAAATCCCCTCCTAATTCCCAATTCGAAAATTCTGAAACATATTTCAGGCCCTCTTTGGTCTCCTACCTATTGAGTCCAAAATATAGCCCAAAGTTGTGCCGCCCCTCCCTACTCTAGCGGTCATTCCATCCCACTCCTTCCTCCACTGGTTACTCGTTCAAACCCTTCCAGTGACTGCTGAAGTAGAGTCCGTGCTGGAGTTATTTTGCTGTCCAGAGAATTCTAAGGCTATTACAGAGTTTTTCTTGCAATTCCAGCTTGCTGACCTCTATATAGGAGGGCTCAAATCCGTAAAGAAGCTGTCCAGGAAAACCTCCTAACTACTGCCCAGAGGTTCCAGCAAGTCTCCACTGCTGTCCAAAGATTTCTGGACAGATTCTACCTGCTGTCCGGAGTTCTCCTGAGGAAATACCTGCTAGCCAGAAGTTCGTCATTGCTGTCCAGTGATTTCAGCAACTTCCCCATTTGCATCCCCGCCCTTGGAAGGTCTTCATCTGTTGCCCACAGGTTCTAGTGCTCCCGACAAAGGTGTACCCCTCGTCCATATTACTATTAGCAACAGCAACACAAACACATAATTATAAATCTGTATTGCCTTCATGTAGCCATAGTAGTAGAAATCTTATTTATACTCCTGTACCTCTGAAAACAAATCAATAAGACAAAGTATTTTCTTCTTCTGCTACGCACTCTTCTCTGCTCCTCTTACCTCATCTCAGCAATCAAGATTCAACATGGTATCAGATAGGTACACCTAAATTCGGGACCTATGGCTTCATCGTGTTCTTTCCAAATGTCTGGATCAATGGCTCAGGAAAATTCCGACCAATCCGGCATTTCTGCGTCTCTCAAATTCGTTCTTGCCAACCTCAAGAACTTTGTTCAATCTCCGCTGTCCACCGATAACTACCCGGTAAGGCGATCACAAATTCTCAAAATCACTCGGGCGAATGGTTTTGAATCGTTCTTGGATCCACTGGCTCCAATTCCGGCCAAAAATATCGCTGGATCTGATGGAAGCATGATTATCAATCCCGCTTATACTAGCTGGATTCTTGCCGACCAAAACATCGCTGCTGCAATGTGTGCGACAATCTCATCCTCCATCCTCCCGTATGTGCTCAATCTTGAGTCTACCGCTTCGATTTGGATCACGCTTCAACAGCGATTCCAATCTACAAATCGATCGCGCGTCCTTCAACTCAAGAACGAATTGCACAACATATCATTCAAGAATTCAACTATGACGCAATATCTCGCCGACATCAAATCTCTCGTCGATCAAATCGCGGCTGCCGGAGCACAGATAGACACCGAGGATATCATCTTATACATCCTCAACGGGCTACCCAACTCTTATCAATCGTTCAAGACGTCTATACGCACAATGCTTACCCCTCTGACTCTTGATCAATTATATCCTCTGTTAATCAGTGAGGAGATTCATCTTGCAGCCGACAATGCACGAGCAAGCTCCGTGGATGAACATCAGGTGGCTCTGTTCACATATAGAGGCAAAGGACGCAGATCTCGCGGACGAATGCCTCCCTCTGGTAACTCGAACAAAGATCAGCCAACCAAACAAGTGGTCTCTTGCCAAATTTGCTTAAAAAGAGGTCACAGTGCTTCAGATTGTTGGCACCGGTTAAACACGCAATACATCCCGAAACAAAATAGCAATCAACACAATGCGCTTCACGCAAACTCAACACCTGCAAATACCGAATGGTATCTTGACTCGGGTGCCTCCGCGCACATGACAAGATCGCTTGATAACTTGTCCAGTTCTATACCATACAGAGGCTCAGAAAGCATAACAATCGGCGACGGGAGCTCGGTTAGCATTGAAAATTCCGGAAAGGGATTGCTACCGACTCCCTCTCGTAAGATTAAATTATCTCATATTCTACATTCTCCTTTCTTGAAATATAATCTGCTATCTATTTCCAAACTTACTCAAGATAACAATCTTGCTATAACATTTGATCCTCATGGTTTTTCTTTTAAGGATTTGACGAATAATCAAGTGATCCTGCAAGGACCTTGCAAAGGAGGATTATACACTCTTTGCTGTCCAGTTCCCAAACCGCAGGATACAGCTCTACACTCAACTGTTCACGAATCAACATTGTGGCATGACCGACTGGGTCACCCAAATCAAAGAACAAGCAGACGTATTGCTTCTTGCAATCTGCAGCTTAGCATAGGAAATCCTTTGCTTTCTTGTCATTGGTGTAAACAATCTAAAACACATAAACTTCCTTTTAATTCATCTGCTTCTAGGAAAAATAATCTGTTAGAATTAGTTCACTCCGAAGTTTGGGGGCCGGCTCCTAAGCCGTCTGTCCAAGGTT
>NW_021319843.1:890105-896671 GCF_001605985.2 Dendrobium catenatum | reverse complement strand
TTTCTAACTTCAAGCAACCAAATGTGCCTTAAGTGTACATATCAATGCTTATGATCTTACAATTTGATATGTTTAAAAAAATTCTACTTGGTAAAGCACAAATCTTGATGCACATTTAAATAGAAATTTTTTGGAATCAAATTCATAACCATCCAAATTCTGATTTCTCCAAACCTACAATCAAACTAAACATCTCGATGTGATAATCCTATCAACCTCAAGAGTAATCTGATTTGTGTTCAAACAAGGCCATCTCAATTATTTGAAATATAATTAAAAACTTTAGAACATTAATTGGATATCAAACAATTTTTAAATATAGCGTGCTTAGAGTTAATTTGATTATTTTGATGTGATTACTTCGATGAGCCTATGATCGCTTAATTCCATCATCATTAAGGCTCTTAAATACTGAAAGAATAATATATGATAAGGGAATCAATATTGAATGTTTCATGGAGTATTCTAGATTTTAGCAATATTTATAGAGCATATAAAGTTAGGGGAACCCTTATCTTGTGATTGAAGAGAGCTTAAAGACTCGATGAATCTTGGAGCTTCATTGGACCAAAGCCATCTGATTACCGTTGTTGGACCACCACTATCTGACCATCGCAGTTCAACCATCGTTGTTGGACCACTATAGTCTAATCACTGCCATTAAACTTTTGCCCTTTGACCACCAATTATGATCCTAATGATCCTCGAATCATCATCGTATGATTATGATCCTCCGACCTTCATTCGCCCGACCACGATCCTCTAACCATTGTTGTTTGACTATGTTTTTTTGACAGTCATCGCTTGAATACAATCCTCTAACCCCTATATTGTAGTTTTCCCTCCACCGTCACATGATTACGATCCTTCGACCATCATCGCCCTTCTACTATCCTCCAACACAATTGCCCGACTACTGTCCTCTAACCATCGTTGCCCGACCATATTTTCTTGACCACTGTCTTCTTACTATGATCCTCTAATCATTGTTGCTGCTTACTATCTCCCGACGACCATTGTCTAATCACAATCCAATCATCGTTGATGCTTGTTGTTTCCTCATTATTATTGCTTGACTGTGATTTTCTAATTACCTTCTCCCGATTACTGTTCTTCAACCACCGCTTCCCAACTATGATCCTTTGACTACTATTGCTACAGCTTTATTATCGCTTACTATGGTCCTTCGATCACTATCATTCAAATACGATCCTCCGATTACAATCCTCCGACCACTATTGCTAGACTGCGGTTCTCCAACTTCTGTTGATTATGGTCCTCCGACCATAGTCACTATCTACTATCTCCTGATCACCATCGCTTGACTATGATCCTCCGATCAATATTTTTGATTAGGATCCTCCAACCACTATCGCTTGACCTTAGTCCCATGACTGCCATCGCTTAACTATGGTCCTCCAAACACCAATGCTGCCTATAGCTTCTTGACCACTATCACATGACAAAATCAACGCTCATTGACTTCATCAACTTTCATCGCTAACAACATCGACACATGTAATTTGCTTATAAGGCCGATGCACATTGTCGACACTAACACCAACGCGCACTAACTTTGTCACCTATTGTTGCTTACAACATTAATGCACGCCATCACTTAGAAGGCCGATGCATGCCACCAACACTAACGCTGATGCTTATTGACTTCATCGCTTGTCATTGCCAGCAAGGTTGATGTGCCATCATCCTTAAGGTTAATGCACATCATTGTCACGAAGTTTGATGCTTGACTTCATTTGCACATACATCAACGCGCACCATCGCTTATAAGGCTCGTTCATTCTGCCAACACTAACTCTAACCCCTAAGTTTAATACCTGGATTTATGCTTGTCTTTTTGGTCTATAGTCTCCAATTCTCAAAGGATAATAACTATACAAACAACATATGACATGTTAAAGATAGCTCCTATTCTGCAAGAATCTTTTAACTTGTATTACAAAATCGGTTTTATATAATTTATATCTATTATACTATATCAAAATTTTTTTTATAACCGGAAAGGGCATCATTTGTAACTGATGATAAATACTAGAAGAATAGTTTTAATTGGCCTATGATGCACAAATAAGGACACGACGACACGGATACGACACGACACAGACACGAGACTCGTCAATTATTGAAAATATAGGACGCGGGCACGAGTTGGACATGGTATTATAGTTTTTATATTTTAAAAATAGTGTATAAAAATTGAATAAATATAAATTTAAAAGTAATTTAAAAATAATAAGCCATTTAACTAGAAATTGTGCTTAAAATGATTAATATTAGGAAGTCGAGAGTCGGGCGTCGATGCCATTTATCAGTTATCGAGAGAGGAGATAGCAATGCTGTCTAGAGTCGATCATTGATGTTATGCAGTAAGTATTGAACGTCAATATTAAGAGGGCATTTATCGTCGATATTGAGAGGGAGTTGATCGTCGATGTTGAGAGGACGTTGGACAAAGATGAGATGTCAAGTTGTGGCTGTAAAAATTGCTAGCATCGACCATCAATGTAAAGACAACGTCAGACTTTGACATGGAGATCATTTTGAAATGTTGGCATTGTAACGATATCATACGCTGATGTTGAGATGACATCGGACATTGTTGGGAAATCATAGTTGTAGCCTGCCAAAGAGAAATGAAAATGAGAATATTTGATGAATGTGGTATTAAGTGTGGCCGATTGATTTGGTGTTGCAAATTAGAAATAAGAAATTTAGTTTTTATATTTTAAATAAGTAAAAGTTTTAAATACAAGAAATTATATTTAAAAAAAAATTCATAAAATATTTAAGATAAGCGTGTCGGGCACGAGTGTCCAATTTGTATTTAATATTTTCTTTAATCAAACAAGTGTCAGATGCGTGTCGTGTCGGACACTGTGCGCCTCTTTGAGGAGAAGTGTCGGTGCATCATAGTAATTGGCGTAGGCCTTGCATATTTTCCTTTATCTGCTTTTCCTCATTAAACTTCTGACGTCTCTTATGACTCCTTTATTTCTATGCTGTATCTTTGTACAGTGCTATGAAGTTAAAATTTCTCTACCACTGTGAATTTTTTTGCATAATAATAAATAAAAAATTAAGTGACATTGTAGTAATAGAAAATGATATGAAGAGTGGGAAAATTTGAGTCTCCTATTGGACTAAGGCTTGGTTTGGAATGGTTGCTGGTAGGTGATAAGTTGTTGTGATAAAAGTTGTGATGAAAGGCTGGTGTTATTAAAAATGTTGAGTGCAATCTTAATCAATTTTTAGTTGAGGTTTTAATGCAATCATCTTAAACAATTGGTGCACAATTAGATATGTTTATAAATTTTTTGACAACATGAATGTATCACGAAATGTTTCAACAATATATTTTATGATATTTCCTTCTTTCTTCTCATATATGTAAACTTTGTTATATGGGCTGCTTGGTTGGCTGAGAAAGAAATTCAGGGGCTATTTGGTTGCCCAAACGGTAAGAAACCCTAATTTGCAATAAAAAAAACATGAAAACTCCCTAATCCCTCTCATCTTCTTTTATACAAAATCTTTCCTAATATATATTTCCATCCCAAGCCCTAGTTGCCCCCTCTGTTTAATTTTCAAATCCAATGGAAGAGTGGGACCCACCCTATGGGTAGGCTAAGCCAAGGGAGGCGGATGGATTCCGCCTCCTGTAGTAATGCCGAACGGGCCCTTGGGCCGGTTCAGCCTGAACCGTCACATTAATACCACACTCACAAAGAATCACCTTGTCCTCAAGATGAAAACCAGAAAACTGCTATTTCATCCTCTCATATGGTTACCACGTTGCCTCGTATTCAGGAAGGTTCTTCCATTGAATCAACACTTCATTAGTTCCCTCTTCTTTCTAACGAACCCCCATCAGCTCAAGGGGTTCCAAAACCATATCTAAATCCTTAATAAGTGTCACCGGTAGCTCGGGGTTGGCAGTATAGTCACCAATGACCTTCCTCAGTTGTGATACATGAAAAATTGGATTTATAGTCGCCGTTGGTTGTAGTTTCAGTCGATATGCTACTGCTCCGATCTTCTCCAGCACTTTATAAGGCCCAAAGTACCTTGGAGCCAATTTCTCATTCCTCCTGTTGGTGACTGTCTTCTCGGAGCTTCAAAAACACTTTCTCCCCTACTTCAAACTGGATGTCCCTCCTATACCCATCTATTTGTCTCTTCATAATTTGTTGAGCCCTCAACAGATATCTCTTCAGTTCTTCCAGCACTCTATCTCTCTCCTCCAAGTACTCCTCTACTGAAGAAACTGGAATACTGCTACTCCCTAAGTATACCAAGTGGAAGGATACCTTCCGTACAACACATTGAATAGAGTCATCTGAGAAGCAGAGTGAAATGAGGTGTTATACCAGTACTCAGCCCATGAAAGCCACTTGGCCCACAGCTTGGGTGTATCTGACATAAAGCATCTCAAGTAGGTCTCCAAGCTCTTATTGACCACCTCCGTTTGGCCATCTATCTGTGGGTGGTAAGCGGTGCTCCTCTTCAGAACTGTCCCCTGTAACTTGAAAAACTCCCTCAAAAAATGACTGAGGAACACCTTATCTCTGTCTGACATGATTGCCTCTGGTACCCCATGCAATCTGATCACCTCTCTATTGAAGGCTGAAGCCACTGTTACTGCAGTGTAAGGATGTCGAAGGGGAATGAAATGAGCATACTTGCTCATAGGGCTGCAAACGAACTGAGCCGAGCCGAGTATGTGAGTGTTCATGTTTGTGTTTGTTTAACATTAGCTTGTTCATGTTTGGTTTGTGTTTGATTCGAGCTTTATTATTTCTGTTCATGTTTGGTTCGTTTAATTTAAGGGTGTTCATGTTTGGTTCATGTTTGGTTCATGTTCTTTTGTTTAGTACTTATCGAGCTTTAAACGAGCTATGTTCGTGAACATATATCGCAAACAATCTATTAAACAAGCAAACATTAAATTTGTTCATGAACATTCTAAACAAACAATCTAACAAACATGGACAAATATGAAATATTTCTTGTTCATGAAATGAAATTTCTAAAATAAAAGCAGTTGTATATTTAAAATGAAAATATGATTAATTTATATGAACATATGTTATAATATTTTTTTACTTTAAAATTTATTAATAAAAAATAATTATATTATATTATGGTATAATTAAAGTTTTTTATATTTAATCGAACTCGAATCGAGCTTTTTATCGAGCTTGTTCATGAACATCAACTGATGTTGTTCGCGAACATAAACGAGCTGAACGCATTAGTGTTCAAGCTTGTTTATTTAAGAATCGAGTATTTAAAATATTGTTCAAGTTTGTTTGTTAGTTAATTAAACGATCACGAACGAGCTTTAATCGAACCGAACAACAAGTAATTCGTCGAACGTTTGGTTCGCTTGCAGCCTTACTTGCTCAATCTATCTACCACCAACAGAATCACCATGAAGTTTTATGACCGGGGTAGCCCATCTATGAATTCCATGGATATCTCTTCCCCATACCTGTCCTGGTAATGCCAATGGCTGCATTAGTCCCCTTGGTGATATAGCCAGGTATTTATTCCTCTGACATATCTCACACCTTGCCACCATATCTTCTATATCTCTATGCATTTCCTTCTAGTAAAGCTCGACAGCTAATCTTCTATAGGTCTTCTAAACCCTTAAATGGCCCCCAACTGCATTTCCATGAAATTCTTGGAGTAAGTTTGAGATGTGGATTGAGGTACGGGGCATCACAAATCTCCCCTGATACAACAGTATGTCTCCCTTCAATGAGTATCATGGGTGGCTACCCTCTTCTTTCAATAAATCTGACTTGATCCTTCCTAACTCTTCATCTCTAGCACTTTCTTCTCTAATGGCCTCCCAGTCAAGCATCAAAAGAACAGATAGTGCCACTATCTGCAGGCTGCAGCTCCCCCATACACCTGGACAAGGCATCGACCACCTTGTTTTCCACCCCCTGGTCTACACTGAATCTCAAAATCGTACCCCAGCAACTTGAATAGCCACCTTTGATGCTCCTTTGTCACCATCCGCTATTTCAATAAGTATTTCAAGCTCAGTTGATCTGTCATGGTAATAAAATGCCTCCCAAGTAGGCATAAGCACTGCACCCAGCCCATACTCGGACGCATCTATCTCTACAATGAAGGTTTGAGTGAAATCTGACAGAGTTATGACCGACACCATAGTCATTGCCTTCTTCAGGCTCTCAAATGCTGATGTGGCCGCCTCCCCTGTTGGAACCCGTTCTTCTTCAACTGCTTAGTGAGTGGTCATGCTATGGTGCTGTACCCCTTTACAAACCTTTTGTAGTAACATGTCAGTCCTATAAATCTCCTTAGCTCCTGTTGAGTATAGTAATTAGGTTGTTAAGCCTAAGTTAATGTCCCAAGGCTACCAAGAGAGAGGTGAATTGGTAGTTTAAAAATTTAAATCCCTCTTTGAATTTAAGTTGAACCGAAATGAAATTTTTTCTTTTAAGTTTTGTAGAAAACGTTTTTCAACCACAGAGTTTTAAAATTGAAATTAAAATGCGGAAACGTAAAAA
>NW_021319843.1:870631-884050 GCF_001605985.2 Dendrobium catenatum | reverse complement strand
CTTTGCGCGTGTGAAGGCAGTAACCCAAAAGAATTTCATTTGGCGTCTCTTTAACGAAGAGGCTGAATAACCGCCTGAGGATTTTCTGAGTAGATTGACGGTTGACGGGAGAAGTAGACTTGGCAGCGTGATTCAGCAGATTTTCGGGGATTCAACAGGATTTGGCACAGGATTTTTTTGATAAAACGAGGTAAGAGCATTTAATTTTGAATTGAAATTTACTCTGACTTTCCTCTTTTGATTATATTCATGAGCAAATCATAATAATGATTTTACTTAATAAGTAATTGTATTAAATAAAGATGACAGTGAAGGATCAGTCACTAAAACAATCTTGATTTGCAAGATTTCATCAAAATTTGTGCTTATGTCACCTCGAAATGCGTGTAGTCACCTCGTTTAACGTGTCAAATTCATCAAACATAGATATTAGGCAAATTGGTAATGCATTGGCGATGTCCCGATCGTAATTGAGTAGTCCGTTTTGCCATCGGACGTCGTTTGGGTGGCGATGAGGCTTAATTCCCTCGAAGTGCGTGTTGTCTCGATTTGCGTGCAAGAGTTCATTCAAACAAATTGGCATTGTATTCATAATATTGACGGTGTTCTGGACCCAATGATGCAGTCTATTTTGTGATCGGACATCGTTTGGTCATCATCGAGGCTAATTCCCCCTCAAAATGCGCGCCTTCGCAATATATTTGAACCGCCTTTGAAATTTACGACACCATATCAAATGATCCAATTTAATTAAATAAAATGTATATTCCTTATGCCGACAACATTCCGGACGCAATGACACTCTCCATTTGTCGATCTGACGTCGTTCGAGCATCGACGAGGCATCGTTCCCTTCGTAACGTATTCCTTCCCATCATTTTTGAACTGTCTCGAAATTCACGACATAACCTCAAATGATCTAAATTTATTAAATAAAATGTGTATTCCAAATGTCAACGACGTTCCGGATGTAATGGCGACGTCTGTCTTGCAATCGGACATCATTTTGCCATCGACGAGGCTAATTTCTCTCGTAATGCGTGCCTTCGCATCATATTTGAATCGCTTTCGAAATTTGTGACACCACTTAAAACGATCCAATTTGATCAAATAAAATGTAAAATCTTAATGCCGATGACATTTCGGACGCAATGACACTATCCATTTGTCGATCCTACGCCGTTTCATCACCGACGAGGCTAATTTCCCTCGTAGTGCGTGCCTTCGCATCAAATTTGGATCACCTTTGAAATTTGCTACACCACCTCAAACAATCCAATTTGATCAAATAAAATATAGATTCTTAATGGAGACAATGTTCCAGATGCAACGACATTGTCCGTTTGTCGATCGGACGTCGTCCGAGTGTCTTCGAGGCCTTGTTTCCGTCGTAATACAGGACTTTATATCATATTTGAATTGCTTAGAAATTCGCCACCATCTCAGATGATACAAATTTTTTAAATAAAATGTGTATTCTGAATGTCAACAACATTCCAGATGCAACGGGGCTGTCCGTTTGTCGATTAGACGTCATTTGGGTGGCGACGAGGCATCGTCTCCTTCATAGCGCATGCCTTCGCAATATACTTGAGTCGCCTTTGAAAATTTTTTAACACTTCAGATGATCCAAGTTTTGTATATTCTGAATGTCGGGGATATTCCGGACGCAATGGCACTGTCCATTCATCAATTGGATGTAATCTGAGCATTTTCGAGGGCTCGTTTCCATCGTAATGCAGGCCTTTATTTCATATTTTGAATTGCCTAGGAATTCAGGACACCATCGATGACCATTGCAACAAATGGAGATCCAAAAAGCGTTTCAACCATCTCTCTAGCATTTGATCTTTAATCTTTTATAATAATTAGGATTCTTCTTATCAACGATTGCATGAGGGTTGAGGAGCTGCAACACTGATCTTTTTTCATGCCCTCTAATCTAAATAATTTTGCATTCTTTTTAATGACAAGCCAAAGGGACGAGTACGTTCTCCCATTCACTTTTATCATGCTTCTTATCATCATCCCAATTGTCATCTAGCAAAAGTAAGAACTTTTTGGACAAGATCTCAGTCCAAAGACTATCTAGAAGTGCCTTAAATGTCTCTAAACTAGGCCTCTACTTCTTTAGAGATTCCAACATATCTGCAATGGATCTCCTTTTTTTTTTATGAAATTTGTTGGGAACACAAACCCATATTCTAAGATCAAATTTCCTTTGTCATTTCATCTTTATAAACATGTTGTAGGAGGGTTGTCTTTCCCATACCACCATGGCCCACTATAGATAAAAGAGAAATGTTTATATACGAACTTGTTCGAGGCTCATTTGGTGGCTTCCTCAACATAACAAACTCAGCTTTGCCTCTACTGATGAGGTTACTTATAGGAAAGGATCGTATGTTAGGGGTCAAAAAATGCCCCCAACAAATGTGATATGCGCCTGAAGCGAATCACGTTTGTTGTATGTCGGTTGACGGTTTTTAGTAGCTCCCCCTTTTTTAGCATTTTTTTTCTTTTAACGCATTCTTCTTGCTTTCCCTTTATTTGGAATGTTCCACTGGCAGAGACCTGACGATCTACCTCCAGGCGAGCCTAGTGAGGATGCCATCTGGGAGGCCATTGATAGACAGGATCCTCAGGGCATTGTTGATGTTCGAGATAGATTGGAGTAGCACCAGGACATGCTACGAGGGCGGGATATTTTTCACTACTTCTTTGCTCGCTTTCCTTTACTCCCAGAGCTTCCTGTGGGTTCTGTTGCCTTCGAGAACCCAGAGCGTTGGGTCACCAGTCTCAGACTGCAGTACGGGGAGTATCACCCATTTGAGAGTTCTTTGGCACAGGTTGGCTGGGGTACCTGTGATGTTTTAGTACCAGCAGCAGACACACTCGAGCCAGTCGGGCAGTCGAGTCTACTTTGCCACCGTCAGCTACAGTCGTCACCCCCTTTAGAGTGGCCGAGGGACTCAGCAGTTGGACAGATTCAGAGCCCCGTCAGTGGTTATGTTTCCTGGGCTCGCTATGTACTTCAGGCACACAGGAAGACTCTTCGGGCTGCTGGGATCTACGAGGCAGTGTATATCTCGCTGTTCGACTACGGGCGTCTTCCTACTTCTTGGGCCCGGGGTCTGGTTGAGTTTTGGGACGCTAGTCGCAATACTTGTTGGATTGGGGCAGAGGAGCTTACAGTTACTCTTTTAGATTTACAAATGGTTTCCGGGCTTCCAGTTTTTGGACACAGTTTTGAGGAGTGCGTACCTCCGGATGAGCAGTTGTTTCATAGAGTTCCTTCAGTAGACGGCGATAGGAGAGGCAGGTTGGCACTACCTGATGTTTACCATAGGATTCTTCAGCACTACCGTCAGGATTTTCGGTCAGCACGAGGTTTGCATATGCGCTCTCAGGCCACTATGGCTGTAGGTGTTTGGGTTAGTAGTTTCCTCTAAGAGAGGTTCTTGTTTCCAGCAGCTGCATCACTACACGACCCATTTGACTTTGGGTTACAGCGCAGCACTTTGTTGACAGAGGAGACTGTCGAGCATTTTCCTTCCACTAGCCTTGTTTCTCCAACTTTACCAGGTGTTGACGAGGACTTACTGCTAGCAGGATTTTTAGCGCTTTGGCTCAGCACCTTCGTGCTTCCGCTCAGGATGGAGTCTTTGAGGTGTAGCATCCTTCTAGCAGCTAGTCAGTTGTCGGAGCGACAGAGGCTTGCTCTTGCTCCTGCTGTCCTTGCCAGAGTATACAGAGTTTTATGGACTACTTCTGAGGCTGGCTTTTTGGATGTACGTGATTCAGCTTTTCCATGACAGTACTTGTATGCCTAGATTCACTTGCACGTCCAGGGAGCCTTTTCCTATTTAGAGACTCCGACCTACTTTCTGTAGAGAGGGTTCCCTACTATTTTATAGCTCTTTCAGGCATCTTCTACTTTTGAGTCGGAGAGGATTAGGTTGTTCTTCTTTGCTCCGCAGTCAGTCTCAGACCGGTTTTCCTTGGTACACCAACCAGACACAGTTAGCTTGCCACCCCGCTAGAGGGGTATAGTTCTAGTTGACGGAGTTGATCATAGAGGTAGACGTACACTTTTGCTCCGTAGTCAGAGTTTGGCAGTTGCTGAGTACTTCATAAGCATGCGTCCAGGGTGGTTGTGTTACCGTCAGGGTGGCTTTGTGACGTTGGAGTTCTACCATCCCAACAGGGTGGCCAGGCAGTTTGGATTTTCATAGGCTACAGCCTACGACGGGCGGGTACTCCTCCCAGAGGTTACATATGTACTACACATGGGGACAGTTCTGCTAGAGACTCATTTTTACGTTGCCGCTGTGACTTGGGCGCACTTAATGAGGCTGGGGACAGGTTCCAATTTTCTTTTAGCCCAGCCGTCTGCTCAAACAGGAGTCAGTTACACCCGACTGTCATGGGTACGATTGTCTTTCGGACTTTCTTTGGAGCACGGTGCTAGGAGGTACGAGCATCAGGTACAGGAGCTTGGGTGATCGAGGGGATGTAGGTCCTGTCGGAGTCTTCCAGAGGTTGCTGGTGACAGAGGTACTACCCTATATCTTCTCCTCTTTTCTTCTTGTCAGCATTTAGTTTGATAGATATTTGATCATTTGATATACATTTCTTTGGTACAGGGACACACACTGAGGCTCGTGCCACTTCTACAGACGTTGTTCCTTCTCCTGCCAGAGTTCCAGACGTGGCACCTGTGCCACCTTAGGCAGAGTCTTCCCGGTCTTCTCGCCGGCGGGCCAGCTCTCAGCTTGTTACCACTTCTAGGAGGTCCGTAGACGCTCGCCCCTCTCCTAGGGATCTTGGGGAGGATGCACAAGAGCCCAAAAGGTCAGACTTCACGGGATACAGTACACTAGACCCTTATGTCGACTTCTCTTTCCCAGTAGACCCCTACGGGTCATTCTGGCCGGGCGAGTCTTCTGGTACCGGCGCCACTCTGCTTTCAGAGTTCTTTGGAGAGCCTCCACACACTGCTACCGTTAGGCTTGGTGCCCACGGAGTTCTCCTTCTTCCCTGATGGCCACCCGACTTACTTTGCGAGCTCTTCTCTTGTCCCTGTCAGCTACTCGACTGACCTTGTAGAACCTTCTTCTGCATCAGCCAGCTACCCAGTCGACCTTGCGGGTCCCTCTTCAGCTCCAGCCAGTTACTTAGCCGACTCTGTGGGTCCCTCCACAGGTACGTATTTATTATAAGTCAATTTATTTTAAATGCATTATTATAATATTTTATTCATATTAATTACTTCTAATCTTTTGTGCAATTCCTACGGGATATGATTATACTTCAGAGATAGAATGCATAGTTCCTCTACCTCCGACCTCCATGAGTACTAAGATGTGTAGTGATTTGGTGCTGCCTCTGAGGACGTTAGTTTTTAGTATTGACCCCAGGTCTCCGGAATCTTGGCGCGACTTTTCTTCTACTGCCAACCAGCTTCTTGGCCTACTTGCCAAGTATGGGGTGAGCACCACTGAGCTACTTTTTGGGAGGCGGTGTGCCGCGTGGCAGAGTCCTGCATTTGGCAAGTAAGCTCCCTCTCGATCATCCAGTCTACAGCTACACTTCCAGAGATAGAGGGGATGGTGTCAGCTACAGAGCGAGGGCTGATGGTGCTCACGACCTACATGATCGTAGTGTAGAGATCCTGAGGAGACACCGTCATAGTACTTCTTACATGACTAGGGAGGAAGACGGGGTGACAACCCGTATGTGGAACATGTGGAGGGACATCATGCAGGCGATGTCTCAGAGGCTTCACATACAGGACAGACGTAGACAACGAGATTGTCTCATTAGGAGGGAGGAGCAGCGTCAGAGAACTTTGCAGCAGGAGGTGTTGGATGTAGACGCTTCACTAGCACGTGTCGTAGAGCAGTTTTAGGTCGCTCAGTCAGAGTTTCAGACTTTAGCTATGATCACTGACAGGCTGGAGAATTTACGGGCTCGCCTTTTCTGACACGTTCTCGTTCGTTGTTGTTTTGGTCTGTATTTTTTGTAGTGACTTGAGTCTCCATGTACTTGTACCTCATGATGATTATTATATATATGGAGAACTTTCTTTTCAGTATTTTTTTTTTAACTCTAGGCTGTATTGCGTCGTGCGCTAGAGCTGTACTCCGAGCTTGAGTTTTGAACTTATGTTGTTGGTATTACTGGGGATTTTAAATATTTATTTTAAGATCTCGGTATGTAGTGCGATGTCGACCCAAATAAATATTTAAAATGCCCCCAGCCTTTGAGGATAGTTGTGAGCAATGTCGCTTCAGCCACTAGTCGAAATCAGTAGCCATTAGATTTAGCTCAAATTCCAAAAAATTTGGCTCCTTCTGTCCTATGCTTTGTGCGATGGACTTGACGAAATGATTTATAGATTCTTAGATTCAGTTGATAATATCAAATGTAGACAGTATCTTAATCCTTAATCACTTGAGAGGACTTTTAATTTGAGTCACTTGAGTTTATCATATTATTAGAGCTAGAATTTACTAGCTCTTTGTCCTCTAGTTGCTGAAACGGGGGTCCCTCTACTGCGGCCTTTCTTATGGCGTGTTGAGTAGACAGAATTGTCAGCGATCCGGCCATATTTGGGCATGTTGGATCCGACCTTTTACACCCATTCAGACTTCAGACTCGAGCTATGGGAAATATGCTCCCCAATACTGACTCTTCTGAAATTAGTAGATTTGAAGTCATCCTTTGTGGTTGAAAATTTGGAATCTACGTATATTTGGTAGGTGTTCAAGACTGCTCTTTTCCACTGGAATTTTGATTCTCTGGTCAATTAGGAGAGTCTTGTAAACTATGACCCCTAGAACTCGTTGAATCAAATCAACTTTCATTCTTCCTGCAGTCCTTACTGATGGGTTGACGAAGTGGGGGTTCCGCTACTTCGGCCTTTCTTATGGCGTGTTGAGTAGACGGAGTTGCCAGCGATCCTGCCATATTTGGGCGTGTTGGATCCGACCTCTTAGACCCATTCGAAACTTAAGCTTCAGACTGTTCAAAGACTTCAAGTTTTTCTGGCTCAATTTATTGAAGTGCATAATCACAAAAGTCTATCTTTTGACTTTAGAAACCTTAGTACACTAGAAGGAGAGATGTCCCGAACCTCAGGAAAAATCATCCACATATATACTGATGATAAAAGTTATCACATACTAATTTAAAGGGATGTTCGTAGTCGATGATTCTAAATATTTATTCGGGAATCTCAGCACGCAGTGCGATGTCGACCCGAATAAATATATAAAAGTATTCTTTCTTTCTTTTTTTCATGACTGATATTTGAGAGTTTTAAATATTTATTCGGGGATCTCGGCACGCAGCGCGATGTCGACCCAAATAAATATTTAAAATGCTCCAATTTTTGTTTTTTTTGCAAAATTGACATTCCGAAGTGTTAAATATTTATTCGGGGATCTCGGCACGCAGCGCGATGTCGACTCGAATAAATATTTAAATTGCCTTTTTTTTAAATGCATTCTTGTGTCACAAGAGAATTTTGAAATATATATATTATACATTTGCTAGCGGGTATTTGTTAGATACACAACAGAATTTTAAATATATGTTGGTTCATATGTATGATACTTCTTCAAGTATCGACCGTTAATTGGGGGTATAGGCCTTTGACCCTCCAGGTCAAACAATTGATAAGCTCCTCCTAGGTACACCTTCTCAATGACGAATGGGCCTTCCCAATTGGACACAAATTTTCCACCAATTTTTTGATATGGGATGATTGGCCTTCTCAGCACCAAGACTAATTCCCCTTCTTGAAATGCTCGATGACGTACCATCTGGTCAAATGACTTCGTCATCCTTTCCTGATAGATTTCTAGGTTCTATTGAGCTTGTAGTCTGACTTCATCGAGCGCATCGAGTTCTTCCATTCTCAATCGGGCTTTTTTCTCCTAAGTTAGGTCATACTGGATAGCTACACGGAGTGACAGTAGCACAATTTCTAATGGCAATACAGCTTCGATCCCAAACACCAGTGAGTAGGGAGTGGCTTTAGTCAGCGTCTTGTAAGTAGTATGATATGCCCATAGTGCCTCCACCATTTTAGTGTGCCACTCTCTTTTATTATTGGCGAGGATCTTCTTTAACAGTTTTACCAGTGTCTTGTTAAAAGCCTCCGCCAAGCCATTGGCCCTTGGATTATATATTGATGAGTATCGCCAATCGATCTTGTGACGCTCGACAAACTTGTATATTTTAGTGCTTTTAAACGCTGCGCCGTTGTCTAAGATCACATGGCGCGGTACACCAAATCTGTAGACGATATTATGGGTGAAGAAGTTAATCACATGCTCGGACGTGACTTCTTTGAATGGAGCTGCTTCTGCCCACTTGGAAAAGTAATATGTTACTGCCAGTGAAATGGTGTCCCGCTGATGATGGCGGATATATCGGCCCAATTATGTCTATTCCCCAGCATTCGAATGGCCAGGAAGTTATTGTTGGGTGCAGTGGATTTGGTGGCTGATGAATAACATCACCATGAATCTGACACTCATGGCACCTCTTAGCGTGGTTAAAATAATTTGTCACTATTGTTGGCCAATAATAACCCATCCTCTTAATTTTAGCGGCCATTTTAGGACCTGACTGATGTGCACCATAAAGCCCTTCATGGACTTCTGTCACTACTTTATCAACTTCCTTGGTCCCTAGGCACCTTAGCCATATTTGGTTAAAAGCCCGTCGGTACAACGTGCCATTGATAAAAGCATATCGCAGTGCCCTTTTCCGAATTTGTGCGGCCATAGATTTTTTTGTCGGGAGTTTATTTTCTTTGAAGTAGTCAATGAATAGCTGCCTCCAATCATTTTTGACTTCAATATCTAAATAATGCCACCATGATTCTGAAACTTGACTAGCTTTACATCTCTTAGTCACATGATATTCTTCCGGATAATTTTCCATAACAATCTGATGGAGGGGTTGAGGCTCAACTGTAATTATATCCTGCTTGCTTGGATTTGATATCTTTTCTGCCATTGGTAATTGTAATAGAGCAGGCTCTAAGATTCGATGATTATAAACCCCGATGAATATAGGCTTCTCTTCATTAGTATTTGCCATCTCCTAGGCCAATTTGGCTAAACAATCTGCTTTTCCATTCTACCATCGAGGAACTCGAGCTAATTCAACATTTGGTAACTGTTTCAAGAGCTCAAGGGTTCGTCGGTGGTAATGAGCCAACTCAAGCTTGCAAATTTTATAAACCCCCAAGACTTGATTTATTACAAGTTGAGAGTCACCAAAAATTCAAAGATTTTGAATTCTGACATCAATTGCGATCTCCAGTCCCACGATTAAAGCTTCATACTCAGCTTCATTATTGGTTCAGGATTCAGTTAGACTGAATGAAAATCTCATTATGCCTCCTTCTGGTGCGATGAAAACTAGGCCAATGCCAGCTTGGGCTCTAGCAAGATTTGGAGGTCGGGCAGCTTTAACTGATGATGCTCCATCAAAATACATGTCCCAAAATGGTACTTTCTCATTTTCCTCAACTTGCATGATCTGTTCGTCGGGCAAGTCATCATTAAGAGGAGAGTCTGCCGGGATAGGATGTGCAGCGAGAAAATCTGCCAATGCTTGTCCTTTCACAGCCTTTTGTGGTAGGTACGTGATATCAAACTGCAATAATAATACTGCTCATCTGGCCAGGCGACCTATCAACACTGGTCTTGTCATCAAGAACTTCAGCGAATCGATCTTTGATTTTAGTGTGATTTTGTGAGACAGCATATAGTGGCGAAGTTTCTGAACTGCAAAAATCAACGCTAGGCAATGCTTCTCAATTGGAGAATAGTGGATCTCTGCTCCAATCAACCTCCGACTGATGTAATAAAGTGCATTTTCTTTTCCTTTTTCATTATGTTGGGTCAATAATGCTCCGAGGGACTCTTCTAATGCTGCCGTGTATAGTATAAGAGGCTTCCCCGGGATTGGCGCTGCAAGAATGGGCGGATTCAACAAGTATCTTTTGATGTTATCAAACGCTTCCTGACATTCAGCATCCCATCTGAAGCGAACATCTTTTTTCATAAGCTTGGAAAATGGCTGGCACCTTCCCGACAGATTTGATATAAATCGGCGAATAAAAGCCAGTTGTCCTTGCAAGGTGCGGAGTTATCGCAGGTTCCTCGGGGGTGGCATCTCCGTGATTGCTTTAATTTTATTGGGTTCGACCTCGATGCCTCGATGTCGAACAACATAAACCAAAAATTTGCCAGAAGAGACCCCAAAAGCACATTTGAGAGGATTCATCTTCAGATCAAACTTTTTAATTTTCTCAAATACAATTCTGAGATCTTTTAAGTGATCTTTTTGGCCATGGCTTTTAATAATAAGGTCATCCACATAGCACTCGACCTTTTGATGTATCAAATCATCAAATATGTGAGTCATCGCCCGTTGGTAGGTGGCACCAGCATTTTTCAGGCCAAAGGGCATGACCGCGTAGCAGAATATGCCGATGGGCGTTCTAAATGCTATATGCTTCTCATCTTCAGGTGCCATCTTGATCTGATTGTAGCCCAACAATCCATCCATAAATGAGAACATATCAAAATTTGATGTATTGTCCACTAAGAGTTCGGACATAGGAAGCGGAAAGTCATCTTTGGGCATGCCTAAGGTCCCGGAAGTCGATGCAGATATGAATTTAACCATTCTTCTTCTTTACCGGTACGATATTGGCAATCCCGTCAGCATATTTTTCTTCTCGGATGAAGCCTGCCTCTATGAGCTTCTTGGTTTCGACAATCACCTGTTCTTCTATCTCCAATCTCATTCTCCTTGGAGCTTGCTTGACAGGCACCGCCTCATTCTTGATGGCCAACCTGTGAACTGCCACATCAGGGGATAAGCCTGGCATCTCAGCATATGTCCAGGCAAAGCAATCCCTGAATTCACAAAGTAGCTCTTTCATTTCTTCCATTTGGTCTTCTGGTAGTAGGGAGCTAATGAAGGTCGGGCGAGGGTCCTCCTCAGTTCCCAGATTTATCTCCCTTAACTCATGCATAGTGGCTGCTTGTCCACCATCTTCAAGTTCTTCAGGTGCAGGCTTAGGCTCTACGGGCTGATCCTCACAATCGTCAGCTTCATAAACCTCTTCAGTATTATTATCATCAGATTCAATTTCCCTGCATGTAATGGCACGACACGTCTCCCCTTGGGAATGTCTTTGCACAACAAATCCGAGACCTCTTCTAGCGAAAATATCTTTTCTTCGTAACATATGGGGATTTCTTCGATACCAAAGCTTCAAGCAAAGGTGAAGTTGTTGCTTAGGGGTGCGAATTCTGACTTGTTTTTGCAACATCCTCCGTATGTTTTTAGTAATAAATCTGGGCATTCTTGTAGGCACTAACTCCCTACGTTCAGTGGGCTTGTAGAGCCAATCTTGATTCTCTTCATCCCCACGCTCTCTAGATTTATAAAATAGGGTTCCTGATCCACCCTTATTTCTTTGAGGAGGCACATAAAATATTATAAGCTCCTCGACATTATGCACCTCTCGAGGAGCAATTTCTTTGAAATGTTGCGGGGGAATATGCGTGACCACACATTCATTATCTGAAATTGAGAGATTATCTATCCTCTTTGAAAGTACATGTTGCACATTATTCATATAAATAGACTCATAGTGATAGTCATCATCTGAATATCTTGCCTTCTTTTTCCCCATTGCTGTTGATTGTCGTATCTCTTGAGATTTAATAGGAATGACATCATCTTCATCTGTGTCACTCCCTAGATGAGGCACATGTTTTTTTGATTTAGGAGTGATTTCTATTTTAGGAAGATTCGGCATTGCCTTCTTTCATCACACCCGCTTCTTCTCATCTTCTTATTTGCGCCGTCTTGCAGCCTTTGGGTTTGCTGCCTTAGTCTCGAGAGAACTTGACGGCTTTGATTCCTTGGGGATGAAGTATCTAGCATCTTCATAAATTTTTACCCCGTGAATTGTAAAGGGCTTAATATCACCAGAGATTCTGAACTCCTCTCCATCTATGATGTACTTCATACATTGATGTAGTGTTGATGGGACAATGCCATAATCGTGCAACCACGGGCGACCCAGAAGGGCCTTAAATGAGGTATCCGCATCAATCTCATTAAATTTTGCCTCGGTATGAAGTTCTCCAAATACTAGAGGGAGCATGAATGATCCAAGGGTCTTCTGCCCCTTTTCATTGAAATTGTGCACCATCAATTTGTCTTGCCCAAGGTGCTGTACATCGAGACAAAGAGATCTCAGAGCTTTCAAGCTCATAAGGTTGATGGAGAATGCGGGATCTATCAAAATTCGACTGATTATCATCCCATCACTTTCTGCAGTGACATATAAAGGAAGATTATGGTCTGCCATTCCAAGCATCATATCATCATCGGTAAAAGTAATGATTGGCTCATTCAGAGCTTACAAGACTTCAGGCAAGTTACGCTCAATAAAATAAGCCTCATATCTTTCAGGGTTCCTGAGAGCCTGAATCAGGGTCTCCCGAAGATCTTTGGACATCACTAGAGCATCGTATATGCTAAGCTGTGCTGGGATTTTTCTCAAATGGAATAGGATATTGTAATCTACCCCATTAGCTGGAGTATCCTTTTTCTTGGAGTCCTTAGGAATGATATCTTCATTAACAACAATCTCCTTCACTTTGTCTTTATAAGGGATTCCTTTCTTTGGTGGAGACGGTAGTGTTTTACCACTCCTCAATTGCACTTGGGCAATTTCTTCCTGTTCAGACTCATTTAACGGTGCATTATCTTCAGAATCAATCATTACCTCCTTAGGAGATTCGTCTGTTGATTCAGAGCTGTTGCCCAAATTCACCTGTTCCATCTGCGAAGTGATATCAGGCTCTGATTCCTCATCTTCTTAAAAATATAAATCCTCTTGTACACTATAGTCCATTGGTGATACCATCATACAAGACTCAGAGGGAGCTTCTTTTTCCTTTTTGGCCCGAGTTACCGGTGTTGTTGATATAACTCGACAAGTTTCCACGGGAAGTATATCTTCATCAGCTTCTTGTTCTTCTTCAATTTTGAGTTTTGCCATAAAATCAGCAAGCTTAATGGGGCGTCTGACAGTCTGATAGTATTCATCTAAACTATCAATAACCCTTTGGGTTGCTGTCTTTTTCTCCTTAGGCTTCTTTAACTTGGTCTTCTTCTTCGAGGATTTCACCTTCCCAGACTTCGAAGTGCCAGCTTGGTTAAGGAGTTGCTTAGAATTGGATGCTCGTATTGCAGGTAGTGCTTTGAGATCTATCACTGGCTCTGTGGGAGACTTCCACTTCACACCCGAAACACCCTCAAGCTGCTTCAGCATCTTCACTGTTTTCTTGGAGACTACAGTCTCCC
>NW_021319843.1:867943-870290 GCF_001605985.2 Dendrobium catenatum | reverse complement strand
TTCGATACTGGCTCTTCTTTCTTCCGTTTATCTAAAGCGAGATCAGCGATTGTGATCTTCTCAGTCGCACTAGCGAATCTCTTCACAAATATGGCCTCTAATTCTGCAAAAGTTTTTATAGAGTCATTTGGTAACTCGGCATACCATTCAAATGCAGTTGCTGTCAAACTGTTAACGAATTGTCGGAAGAGTAGAGCATCATTTCCCCCTGTATTTCCGCAGGTGGCCTTGAACTGCGCCAGGTGCTGTCGGGGATTGTTAGTGCCATTGAATGTGTGAAATTTTGGAACCGAATATCCCTTCGGGTATGGCACTTGGTCGTATTCAGCGGGATATGGACGACCCTTGCCAACCAATTTTTCTGCTTGATCAATGGCTATAATAGCCTTGATCCTTTCTGTAATTATCCCTTCAAGCTGTGCAGCCGTTACAGGCTCGGAGGTGCTGGCAATATTTTGAGGAGTAGGCTGACGAGTTATATTCTGAGCCTCGTGAATGCGCTCAGGAGTGCCTCGTACTCCCGAGACTTGAGGTATTTGATGATTTGGAGGATCAGCTGGAGGATTAGGCAGGGTGCCACCTGCAGCCGTTCTTTGCATCATCTGCATCATTGTTGCCATCTGGGTCATCATCTCAGTCATCTTTTCATTTAGTTGAGAGATCTCCCTATCCTTGGCCCTCATCTGTCGCCTCATCTGTCTCCTCATGTCAGCGAGCGTGGTGCCTTGGTCATCAAAGGGATTCTCCTCAACGTCTTCTATTTCTTGCTCTCTAGGGGAGCGATCACCTCTGCCAGCGACAGAACCAGTCTCTTATTGGCGTACTTGCCTGGATTGTGGCTGCCAATCTCCATCATCTTCACAATTATCATGATAGACTTCCTCAATAGCACGTGTATGCCTTACCATATAGACGACTTCAAGGTTCATGATGTCCTCCATTTCTTCCTCCAGGTTTTCTTCCATAAATTCATCAATATTCTCATCAAAATTTTCTTCTATATTTTCTTCAATATTCTCTTCTATATTTTCTTTGAGATTCCCTTCTATATTTTCTTTAAGATTTTCTTCTAGATTTTCTTCTCCTTCTACATATTCCTCCTCTTCTTTTATGTCTTCTTCTCCTTCTTTCTCTCCTTCCAATACTCGGATCTCCGGTTCTTGATTAGGCAAGGAAATTTCTTTGATCAGTGAGCTACGATCGAAGTTAGTCTCTTCTTTCGGAGGAGATGGAGGGCGACGGGATCCCCTGGAGGATTCTCCAAGGTGTCGACCGTCAAGAGGGACGTCATCGTGGGTCTTCTTTTGGACCCATTTTTGATGTCGTTTGTAGATGAGGGCGGATCTCCGGGAAGCCATACCAGATGTCACGCCCAGATTTATTTCTCTTCTTCCTTCTTCTCGGAGAGATTTTGGTCTCCAAATTTCCTTTCCCTTCCACCGGGACCTTTCGACAGTGGATCCCTGAACTTGAGATTCAGGTGTCACACCCCAATGTTCACCGCGTGGAGCTTGTCGTCGATATCTTCTTTGTTCAGCTATCACAACAGATGATAGCCTTTCCCTTTGAGGAGTTCTTCTAGCCTCAATAACTAGCGGCCTCTGAAATTGCCTCTTCATCAGTCCCCTCTCCTTGACTGTTTTCAGCACTCGATGTACTCGAGCTGATAGACGTTCAGGTTCTCTAGTCTTCTGAGGGGTCGGTGCTTGTGGTCGATGCTCCCATGTTGCAAATCTAATTTCATGGCTTATATTTTGATAATTGACAAACACTATTTCTCTTGAACTGCTTGTTGCTTCTAAATTTTTAGGAATCGAAGATCAGACGATCACGAAGAAGCTAGTTCAGGATTGCGTAGGTTTAGGGTTGAGTCAGTCTGTACTTTTATTTTTTCACTTTTTGAGTCTATTGTAATGGTCAAAAAGACTGATACTAAGTAACCCTATAGACACACACACTTGAGAGATTTAGAATCTCTGTTTTTGCTCACATCGGCCAGGCGATCCCTTGGATCGTCCTGGACGATCGAGTTCAAAACAGAGACTCCAATCATGATTCTTAATTAGGGCAGCCGTCATTAACATATCGTCCTGGATGATACGTGTATCGTCCAGGACGATTAGCTCAAAACAAAAAGAAGTTGCCGCCATAGACAATTAAGGTATACTATATTTTTAAATTATCGGCCAGGACGATCAATGATAGGCCAGGACGATATTCACAAATTATGCCTTAATTGATCAGGAAATCAAGGGAGTAATTAAGGATGATTGATACGATCATATCGGCCTAGACGATCGCAGGATCGGCCAGGACGATCGCAGGATCGGCCAGGAAGATCCAGGGA
>NW_021319843.1:815216-867600 GCF_001605985.2 Dendrobium catenatum | reverse complement strand
CTGCTGCCTTAACCTGAGAAGACCTTGAGGAGAGAAAGAGAGAGAGGGAGAAAGAGAGGATCTTGTGACGGGGAGCTTGTGAGGGGATTCACAAGGGTTGCTTCAAGGATCGCTCTGCTTTGCTTCGTCTAGAGTTTCTCGTTCGTGGAAGGGTCGGTAGCTGAAAAGACAAAAGTGTTTAAAGTGTAATATTTTTTTTATGTAAAATGTAATAAGAAAAAGTGGCCGGAAAGGCCCCCGGAAATGCCTTCGGAAACAAAGCCGCTGGACAACCGCCGAAAAATCTGCAAAAAAAAAATAGTTGGACATATTTTATCTTAGAATGCAGGAAGGCCGCCTGAAATAAACCGTCAGAAAGCCGCCGGAAAAATCCGCCGTAGTGATGTTACATCACTGCTAGAAATGCACGGTAGATCTTAAGAAAAATTTACAATAAAATAGAACATTTGAAGGGGCATGATACAAATCCTAAGCAGCATAATGCGTGGAGGTTATCTAAATGACAAATTGGGTAGTGAGTTGGCCCCAGATCATCCGAAATCCATCTGATAGCTCGAGTGACTTTAGGTGCTGAGTAGCTCAGCATATTAGTAGTATGCATGAGATTTCATTTACGCTATAGGAAAAATACGTTCGATAGATTTTTTTGGCAGAAATTTTACGTCGGAAATTTAAGAAGATTTTTGGATGGATTTTTGGCGAATTTTTGAAGAAATATTTATGACGGATTTTTTATGATTTTCCAATGGATTTCAATAAAATATTTACAACAAATTTCTGACGGATTTTAAATATTTCTAGGAAATAATTATATATTTATAATTAAAAAAAAGAATAAACTAATTAACTAAACAAATTAATTAATTTAAATAAACTAATAATATTAACTAATTAATTAATTAACTAAACTAATTTACAAATTTAAATTAATTAATTAACTAATATTATTTTGTAATTAATCATTATAATAATATCATATGAGTTATAATTTAAATAAAAAATAGTAATAACTCTAGCAATTTTTGCTTCGCGGCCGAGTGGATGGGTAATGGATATCCTCGTGAATGAACGGGGTTAGAACTCTCACACAGTCGCGAGTGTCAGGGCATAGTTGTTGGAAGAATTGATTATTATCAGAGCTGTACGTAGGATTTGATTGAGAATTGGGTAGATTTGGTAGTTTAAGGTGCATTAATTTACATACATAATTTAATAACATTAATTTGCATTAATTTACATTCCCAAATCCTTAAGGGAAATGTCGGGGACGATATTTTCTTAATGTGAGTAGATTGTAATAACCCGTATTTTTGACTTTGTTAATTTTTTTATGCAGTCATTATAACTCTAAATCGTAAACCGTCTTTGCCGTGATATTTTGATCGAAGTATTTTATTTACACGAATTTTTTTCGTAATTTTTGGACACCGATGAAAATCCTTAAAGAATTTGTATCTGTCGGTACAAATGAGAATTTTGGGACCTTTAGGTGTTCGTCTTGCAAACCGATTCACTGATATTTTTTTAAATATTATGATTTGTTTTATAAATTTTTTTTTGTAATTTTTTATCCCAAAAATGAATTATTTTAATTTTATACTAAAGAATTGATTTGATTAAATATTTTATTAATATAATAATATTATTTTATTATAAATATCCAAAGACATTTAAGATATGTCTAATAAAAAATTTTTTCCCCATTACCTTAGCAACAGAGAACTGTTTGAGTACTTTGATAGGGTTTTGTGAGGAAAGACATAGAAGAAGCTAGAATTTGGAGACCACAGTGTGATTTTTGTTCGTCGGGCTAGTTGGGAGAATTGCTCGCCTCGTTGTAAGGAAATTCATATCCTATTTCTGATTTAAAAGATTTTTTTTTTTCATTATCCAAAAACGTGTAGAACTTTGTATTGACAAAACTTTCAGTGTAACTTTTTGTATGTTATATATATCGTGATTATGAGCATTGTAAATATTTATTTGAGATTTTTCACCATATAATTTTGAAAATACAGTGATTTTTATCTACTCTAAAATTTGTTTTGATCTCTAAAAATAGTAGCGTAGCAGAATAAAGTTTTAAAATGTCATTTCATACAATCTTGGTAATTTGGTAATTTTTTAAAAAATGTGTATTTTTGTCTAATACGATTATTTGTTGTATATTATTATGATATTTTGTCATCTTCTTAATTAAGCTTAATTATGCATTATTTATTATAATGCATTAAAAATGAATATGGATATGTGCTTGAGCAATAGCTGATCGCTATTATTATTATAGTATATTAATAATTTTTTATGTGTGTGAAACAAACAAGTAAAGACTGGTTGTCCTATTGGTTGGAGACATATTGACTTGTACAGGATGGTGGGCGACGTGCTTTGCTTTAAATACTACAGTTTGGTGTTATCATATACTGATTCACGTGATACACTGATTGGAAGTTATAAGGATATTATTACCGTGCCAACGGGTAAAGGGTGACGACTTTATTTACTGAGCCAATGATTTACTAACACTGAAAAACACTATGATAGCCAGGGCTTCTACTTGTTTAGTATGACTGCTGAAATACATATTTTTGAGAAATTTTTCTTATTATTGTATGGATTTATTATTACTACACGGATTTATTGTTATTGTACGAATTTATTATTATTTCACTCTTGCTCCTGCCACCAGATTATTACTGTTACTGATATAAATACTAGTACTATTCGATACTACTGATTCACTGTATTGATATTAAGCATGTGATGTATTGAGCACATGATATAGAATAACTAGATATCATGTGTACATTCCTATTTGATTTTATTGTATTGATTTGATTTCAACAATTATTATCGACATTTTGATTTGATGATGCATCTATTTTATGTAATGATTAGTATTACGGAGACAACTGATTTATGGATTTGACACTCATATTAATTTACTAGCTTTTTTACTGTAATATTTTATTATTTAAAGATTATATTATTACTTCTTATGGATTTTATTATTTCTGTATTGATTAAATGATCATATAAATATATTTGTTATGATTTGATTGTTACAAGCATATTGCTCCTTCATCGTGCTTTGATTTTAGATGTTGGTTTTGATGGTCTGTTGGGCTTTTTAAGCTCATTATATGTGGTTAACTGATTTTAGGTAATGTCATGGGAGCAGGAATGTGAGACTGGTCAAGGTTCTTCGGGTTCTGTTTCTTTTTGTTCTAGCTCTTAGTAGTGTATATTATGAATAGAGATGTGTACATTAATATTTTAAATTATAGAACATGTTGTACTGTTTCTTATTAATAGATGATATTAGATAACTCTTGTTGTTGCTTTTGAAAATATTAAAAGAATAATTCTTCCAATTTAGATTCTGGGGCATCACAGTATGGTCCTTCCTTAGTAGACCAAATATGATCGCTCCAAACTCCATTGTATGAATACGATCCCTTTAAATTCCATCGCACGACTAGGACCCATTTAACATCCATTGCCCAACTATGGTCGATCCAATCTCTATCTCTCCCGATTATAGTCCATCCAATCTCCATTTCCCAACTAGGGTCCCTCCAACCTTAGTCACCTTCATAAGGTCCATTTGAAGTCCATCACCAATTGATTATAATCATCGAACCATCATCACCAATTGACTATGATCTCTGCTCGACCTTCCTTTCCTATAAACTACGATCCTTCCAAATACTATCGCCCGACTACGGTCCTTCCGACCTTCATCACCTAACTTTGATTTCTCTGATCTTCATTATGTGACTACATTCTCAATGACTTCCACAGCCTGACGATGATCCCTTCAATCACATATTCCTACTAACTATGTTCATTTTGAACATGGTCACCCAGTTATAGTCCCTTCGACATTCATTGCATGATTTTGGTTCCTTTGATCTTCATTATTGGAATATGGTGCCTCTAACCTCCTTCGCTAGACTAAGATGCTTCTGACCTCTATCACCCGACTACGATCCCTCTAACCATCTTTGCGAAACTAAGATCCCTCTGGCCTCCATTGCCCTACTATGGTCACTATAAACTTCTTTTCCTAACTATTATCCCTTTGACTTTCTTAGCCCACTACGATCCATCCGACCTTCGTCATCTGACTACGGTCCCTCTAGCCTTAGTCACTTGACCACAATTCCTCGAACTTTAATTACCTGACTTCGATCATTCTATCGTGGTCACTTAACTATGATTTATCAATCCTCTATCACTCGACTATGGTCTATCTGACATGCTCCTCCTATCAACTACGATCCCTATGATATACTCCTCTCGTCGACTATGGTCCTCAAACCACCGTCCCCGATTACTGCCCCTCCAACCTCATTTGCCTGATGATGGTCCCTTCTTCTATTATTGTCTGTTTATGTGCGGTTCAACCCGTTTTGACCCTAACATATTTAAGGTAATTTGTTAAATTTATGCATTTAAACTCTTTTACATGTGTTTGGGAATATTTTGCGTGCATGTAAGAGTTTATATATATATTAAAGTGGGTTTGTTTGAATGTTTAAAAAATCTAAAAAATTTTACCAGGGCACCACAACACTAGGTGAGCGGCTCTCCGGCCCTATGCTCTCTAGAATTTTGAAAAATAATTCAGTGCAATGGCGTAGAGCATGGTGCTGCGGTATCATGGGCTCCTAGGGGGACTGTTCTTGGGTACCATGATTCTTAGCCATAATTTATTATTTAAAAATATCAATTTTCACTAAAATACGAGTGCATTTCTTCCTTAAGGTTTCTGGCTAGTGAGAGAGAAGTTTTTAGAAAGAGAAAGCTAGAATTGGCCTCCTTCAGGTCATTTTAAATTGACAACCTAGTTTTGAAAGTTGCTCAAATCGAGGTAGGTGACATCTTATCTATCTCATTTTTCAAAATTAAATTTTTTTTCGATTTTTATAATTTAATTTATAACTCTGCTGAAAAAATTGGGGATAACTTGTTATCTACAAAACTTTCACCATGCAATATTTTGTAGGTTATAGAGACATATATTTTGAATATTTAAGTAATTTTCTAGAAATTTTACCCCAATTTTTTTGGGAATTATAGTATTTTAATTGATTAGAAAATAATTCTAACTCTGAAAATACAATGTAGGACAATTAAAATCTATAATAGTATTATGAATAATTTCTCATATTTTGCTTATATTTTAAAATAGTGATTTTTTATATAGTAGTGTATTCCAGCCAACCATTAAAACATTTTGCTAATTTCTAAAATGAGTTTTTTTATATTATTGTTAATGTATTGTAATGAATTATATGTTTACTTGATTGAATTGTGTGCTTTTGAAGTTTTAGTTTGGATGGAGGAAGTTCTATTTTGATGGTAAATGCACATTTTAGTGCTAAATGTACCTTATGGTACTGTGTGCACGCTTTTGTTTTGTTACTGGACATTGGGAGTCATAAGAGTCATAATTATCTTAGTTTTATCTATTGGGAGGCATAAGAGTCAAAATCATCTAAATTCTTTCTGGTTGGAGACGTAAGGGATAAAATTCTTTGAATTCTGTCTAATATAAAATATTTGTTTATTTATTTTTTCAAGACGACAATTTAAATTTTTGATAACTTCAATTATGATTCTACTCCGCACAGTGATTTATTATACTACTCTTAATACTTAGTTAAATGCTTTCTAGAAATAAATGCTTAATAACATATTTAATTAAATTTTTGGATTAGTAAATGTGGCATGTTGAGTTGTGTTAGCTCATTGTTGTTTTGAGTTCTATTCTCATTGTCTAGGAAAAGAAGAATGCAAGTGAGTTAATAATTTCAATATTTAATATAAGTTTTATAGGTATTTATGTTTCTTTATTAAATTTTGTAAAATAATGACTAATTATTTAATCTGCTCTATTATTTATTATAGTATGTAGTCATATATTATAGAGTAGTTATTATATATTTATTTTGATGATGAACTAAATAGATAATTTAGTAAATAAATTTATGTTATGTACAAGAGTAGATTTATGATTGTTGCTTATTTTAAAGTTAAAATTCAATGAAAAATCTAAATAGTTTCTTAAATTTAGATCTTAGAGTCGTCCTGTTACAAACCAACATGATAGGACCAGATCTGTTTGTGGGTCTTATTGGGTTAGACCGTGAAACTCTGTTGCTCAATTATGGTCCCTTTAGCCTCTATTGCATGACTACGATTCTTATGATCTTTGTTGCCTGACTCTAACCCCTCCCACCTAAGTGGTTTGACTACGTCTCCAACGTCCTTTGTCGTCCGCTGACTATGAACCTTATGTACACAATCGCTCGACTATAATCCCTTCGACCTCCGTTGTCAGACAATGGTCCCTTTGACCTCCATCGCTTGACTATGATCCCTATGATCTCTCTTACATGACTTTGGTCCCTCCGACCTTCATTGTATGACTACAATTCTTTTTGACCTTTATTGTATGACTAATGGCCCTCTGTGGGATCCAAAAATTTGGCCCCAGCCTCCCCGCCCGCTTTTCTTTTTTTTTTTTTCGGCGAGGGAGTTTTAACGGAATAAATTCCGGGGTAAATTTTGGAATGCAGATGGGTTTGTAGATAAGACACTACCTAGAGATTTCGCCCTTATTTGGTGAGGACTTTATGATCTGAGTTCTGGTTTCCTATAGGCGCAAGCCCCTATAGTTAATTACCCCTCTCGATCACGAGAGAGAACTTTCGATTAAGGCTAGTCGTCAATCAGATACGTAGAGAATACGTAGTATATGGCATTTAGTAGAAGCATATGTATTGGGAATTTGAAAAGTTTGGATTTGAGAATTAAAAAGTTGGGTTTGGAAGATTTGAAGATTTGGATTGGGATATTTGGGAGAATTTTATATTTAAAAATAGAAATTTTACCATCCGATTTCATCTAGCACTTAAAGCGGATGGTGGGGGAACGGATGATGGACCCGATCAAGATCCCATGGTTCCGTCGTCCCAGGCCATCGTTGTCCCTGGTCTACTTAGTCAGAGAAGCTAGTCGACCCAACTTGACAGAAGGATCCTTGTCGGCAGCCATGGGTTGCTTCGTCCAAGGGGACCTTGTAGATCTGGGATGGGTATTTGCCTAAGGGGACAAATTTAAATCCACTTTAGCTAACAGAGTACATTGTGCCCTATCAATCACATCCTATTGATTCATATATCAAGGATTTGATGTCAATAAGGAATGTAACGACGATGTCCATAACCGGTATTTCGTGGTGCCATTTAGCAGTAAAATCACTCGGTTCAAAGGGCCCCGGGTCATAACCGTTTATCCTGCGGTGCCATTTGGCGGCAGACTGTCAGTTAGAGAACACGTACCACGTCCTTACTTGCATGAGACTTTTTGAGAATGTATCCTAGTAATATTTTTGACTAGGCATTTACTCTTTTGTGAGCTGAGGTAAATTTTGATTTGTCCACCTCGACAAACTATTGCGGAGGGTGGATGGATTTTGCTTTAAGTGTTTCGATAGTTGGATTTCAATTTTAAATATTTTTGGGGATTTAAGATTTTGAGAATTTTTTGGATTTTTGTGGGTATTTGAAATTGAGTTTGGAAGACATTTAAATTTATTTGTAGACCCCTCTGGTTGATATTTTCGTTCAACACGATCATCATCGGGGTGTTAGGGGTCATTTGAAAATATTTACAGTTTATGGATGAACCTTGTCAACTCTGTCGAGCTGTCGACAGAGGATCGGGTTTTTTATAGGCTTCGTGCCTTTATCAGTGAATTCTCTTAATTATAGGCCTTGAAGGCCTAATATAAATGGATTAAAATAAACACACCAGTTGACACAACCGTGTATTTATTTGAAGGTTTGAACCTTGTCGACTCCTATTGATCTGCATAAGGGGATCGGGTTCGAATCTGAATTCACTTATTGACCCGCGCAGCATCCCTAGAAGTCACGTGTGTACCAATAACACGCTTGTCGGGGCCCATGCTGGTTTGGGGGCATTCTATAATTAAACCCTGTCGACTTCTTTTTACCTGCTATGGAGGATCGAGTTTAAAATTTGATATCCCGCGCATCATCCCTAGACGTCATGTGTGTACCAATACACGCTCGCTGGGGCCCATGCGGGTGTTTGGGGGCATTTTATAATTATTTATCGGACCTTATCGACTCCTATTTATTTGCTTAGGAGGATCGAATCCATATTTAATAACCCGCGCAGCATCCCTAGACGTCACGTGTGTACCAATAACACGCTCACCGAAACACATGCGGGTGTTTGGGGGCATTTTGTAATTAAACCCTATCGACTCTTTTTTACTTGTTAAGGAGGATCGGGTTTAAATTTAATAACATGTGCAGTATCCCTAAACATCACGTGTGTACTAATAACACGCTCGCGGGGCCCTTGCGGATTTTATAATTATTTTTACCCCTTTTAGTGTACCTAAGTGTATACAAACTACGGTGCACGTGCAGATCCGGTGGCATAGTATCGTTGTTCGTGGTCATCTTCTGTCTGCTTGTATGAATGTTGCAGATCCGGTGGCATGACGTAGCAGCTTCTGAATAGAGTTGTTCGCTGCTTTGTACAGGTAGATTGTCGTGCACTATTCATTGCTTTCAACAGGTGGATCGTAGTGCACTAACGAATCTCCTGCTTAGGTCGTAGGAGCTTTTACTTATCCTATTCTCCATGCATTTGGTTGTGGTCTTTGATCTTTTCAGTGCATCAGCTACTGCTACATGTAGGTAGGTAGATGTCTTCCATCACAGACTGAAATTGACTTCAGGATACTGCATTTACTGAAGTCTTTTTCATCTACCCATAGATGATATGTTATACATACATCTGTATTCGTAGATAGATTGTATGTATTGCAGATCTTTTTTATTCACTTGTGTATGGATTTTGAGTGTTTGTTGGTATTTGCACCTTGATCGACATAAAACTTTCTCAACTTTTGCTGAGAGCCTCATACACTTGATTGTAAGCATATTGTTATCCTTTCAATTTGATTAATATTTGCAAGAAAGTTGTTGTGTTTGTTGCATATTTGATCTCGTGTAATATATCCGCCATTGCTATAAGTAGGCAGGTAGATGTATTCCTTCACATACTAGAATTAACTTAAGGATACCGCATTTACTAAAGTCTTTCTGCATCTACCCATCAGTGGCTGACACATACATTTATTTTCGTAGAGAGATCGTATGCGTTGCAGATCTTTTAGTTGTGACTGACACGTTGAATGTGAGATTGGCCTTCTATAGTATCATTTAATCTTTCTGTTTATGGGTGATCAATGTGTTTTCTTGGAGTGGAATCATTGTTGATGATAGAAATGTTATTTCCCTCCTGAATTCCTTCCTTTTGACAAAGTGATCATGCGCGTGTTACATCCATTACAAATTCACCACTGCCTGCAGACAGATAAATGAGCTCATCTATGAACTGAGGTTGACTGCTGATTGGGTTACATTCATTGTGACATCTGTCTCACACATCCATCAATCATCTTATCATATTCACTGTGTGTTGACCTTCAACATGTGTAGGCAGCCACAATATTTATCTCGAGTCGACTATTGTTGACTAAAGGGAAGTCATGATGCTTCTTGCACTCGCTGAGAATTTTTGCATGCTTAACTACAATCAAATTGTGTATTCCTTCTTTATTTCTATTGCTTGTGGGGGTGAATGCCTTTAATCGTATTTTGACACTGGTTGGGGAGCATTGTTACATTCATCGCACCTTGGTGTTCTGTCGTAGAAGGCAGGTGTATTCATATCCTTCATTTCTTGCAAGGTAGGTTATATTTGACTTCACATTGACATTAATTATAGGGTGTGACATTTGTTATGCATCAGAGAATCCCTTAATGTTGATTGAAAGTCTTTATATAGTTTGATTGCAAGTGTGTCATTGCATCCTCTACATTGCTTGCATGTTATGAGCGATAACACTAGCTTTTGATACTAGTTGGCAAGTTTCACTCCAATCCTCATGGCTTTCTTGAGTCTATTAAAGATCTTTGCCTTGTAACTTATAAGTAGATCGTCCAATGTCTCATAATTCTCATTCACTATTGATTATGAATGAATTGAATTCAATGTTACAAATAAATTATCATGGTACAAAACCCCCACACCATGGCCTTGGAACCAAGCCATGACCTTCACAATCTTCTTGTTACTTGTAAGCAAGTTGTAATTACAAGCCCTTTGTCTTCAAAGATAGCTTGATGTACATGATGGGTTTGATATTATCATTCATTCATATTTCAATTGAAGTAATCATTTTTCAACATTGATTAAGAATTTGATACCATGATTCAAGTCATTCTCCTTATTGATTGCTCATCTTTATTTTATCCAAATTCAAAGTTATGGTTCACTTAATGTTCAAGTTCTCCTTTCAATTTCATTTCACTTTATTCAGATTTAAGCTTAAGTTCAAATTCTCTGTTGTCCAAAATCAAGTCCCATGTTGTCCGGATTTTGTTCAAGTCTGAGTTCAGTTTAAGTTCATGTCTACTGCAGTCCCAAATCAAGTCCTCTGTTGTCCTTTGTTCAAGTGTTCAAATTTTCTTCATCTCATTTGATTTGCAAGTTCAGTTATTGTTTGAATTGAGTTAAAGTCCTTTTATTTGTTCGAATCGTCCACATTTTGCCCAAGTCTTGTCCATGGTTCAGTGAAAATTTTGGTAGCCTCCCAGCGTCTCCCCCGTTTAGGGGAAAATTAAGGGAAACTGGGCCATTCCATCACGCTACTCGAGCGTGTATGGTAGGTGTCGGGGGACACCGGGCCGTACATCTTTAATCCCACCACGCTATGCGAGCGTGTATGGGGTCTTCAAAAGTAACCGTACAAAGAACACAAGTGAATTTCCCCACCACGCTACAAGAGCGTGTATAGGGCTTACCCGCTTCGTCGTATGCGTCACACCGGGCTCCCTCCTACCGTGCTACGAGAGCGCATATAGGTGGTTCTCCGGTCCGCTACGAACAACGAAAACGAGAATCTAAGTTTTAGGTGATTACCCGCCTCGTTGTAGGTGTCGCACCGGGTTTCCTCCCACTGTGCTACGAGAGCGCGTATAGGTGGTTCCCCGGTCCGCCACAAACGACGAGTTGGGAAATCTGAGTTTTGGAGATTATACCTTCGGGGTAGGCTATGATGATGGAAAAGGAAGTGTACAAAAAAAAAAAAAAACATTCCCCCACTTTCATTCTCTTTTTTTTTTTTTACATCTCCTTTTTTTTTACATAAGCACTCATACATACACATATATACATATCTATATGCATATATATATATATGTCCATACATGTATGCATGAATATACATATACATGTGACACATACATATGCATATCTTTAATACTGGAAGCAATAATTCACATATAAAAATGACAATAACTAATAAAAATACAACTAGCATTAAGCACTGAGTGAGCCCAAATAAGCAGAAATAAGGGAATCCAAACAAAAGAAACTTGTTGTTCTTGGATTTTAGCTGTTTTGTTAAAATTTGGGCTGTGAGGGTGATCGGAGTGAAGCTGATGGGCTGTTTAGGCTATGGAGAGGGGTAGTGGGCTGTCCTGAGCTTGTAGTGCAGTGAACCTTGGGCTGTTGGAGTGTTAACAGAGAAAGAAGCAAGCCTTTAGAAGTTTGGCTGCTGCAATTGATGGGTCTATAGAGTAGTTTGGAGGGCTTATTTTATGGAATGATGTGAAGCCATTTTAGAGTACTGCTCATGAACCTTGGAGTGGACTGTTTTGAGCTTGTAATGTAGTGCTCTTTGGGCTGATTTAGCTAAGTGTAGGAGAGTGTAAGCAGGGCTGAAGATATCAGGTTTTGGGCTGCAGGTAGTAGAGAGGTTGGAGGAACTGCTGCTTCTTCTTCCTTTATCTGATCTTCTGCAACCGAGAGGATGATAGGGAGAGAAGTTTTCTCCATTGCTTGGTGGTCGAAACTTTTTGTAGCCCTGGGAGGGATTTGAAAATAGGATGGATGTGAGACATGTAGAGAAAGCATGGGACGGGCTGTTGATAGGGGGCTGCTGGAGTGAAAGATCAGAACCATGCGTCAGGTGGCATACGAGCAGGTCAGGGATGGCTGGAGGAAGATCTGGCCAAAGGGCTTTTGCAGCTTCTGCTCTCCTCAAGCTTCTCTTGATTAGCTACCATGGCTGAATCAGTTGGAGATTCAGTCTCTGCCTTTTCAAGCTCCACAACTGATTGAAGAGGTTGAAGCAGAGGTACGCATTGATTCTCAAGTAAAGTACCCTCAAAAGGAAGCAGCAAGATATCAGTGGACTACTCCATTTTGTTGACAGAATAAGTGTATTTGGAGGTGGATTTAATTATATGGAGGTGCTGGAAGGTAGAAGACAGACAGGGGCATGGGAAATTGGTTTCAGAACAAGAGGTAGGCGGCTTCATGTGAGCAAGAGGAAGGGAGCAGGTTCTCATGAAGAGAGGGGAGATCTCAGCTGGATGGCTGAAGGAGGCATCGGTTGTGGATGAGAGCTTGGATGTGGAAGTTGTAGTGAATTGGATAGGAGTTTGCTTGGGGAGCCTGTAGATGGAGCGTGTCCGTTCAGATGAAGCAACATGCCAGCTGTTATACAAAGCTGAAGTGACCAGGAGCTAGACAAAGCGAGGTGACATACTGATTGGCATTTAATGTATTTGACCCTTTTTCCTCTTTTGGCGTCTGCCTTTGCTTAAGAAGATTTAATTTGATAGACACATTAGTGTATGGTCATTAGGCTTTAATTCAAGAGGACACCAATGCCTCATTTGTCCAAAATTGCATCGTTTCACGTGCTTTTTCTCGATTTGTGTGATGAATGACTCGTTTTGCGTGTTGAATTCATCGAATATCAAAATTGGACAAATTAATAGTGGATTTATGGTATTGACGCTATTCCAAACACAACCGTGAAGTCCGTTTCACGATCGGACATCATTTGCGCAACATCGAGTGTAATTTTTATATGGGGCTGCCTCGATTTGTGTGCACAATCTCAATTAAACAAATTTGTAGTACATTTAGGGTATTGTTGGTGTTTCGAACACAACACGCAGTCCGTTCATCAATTCAACGTTATTTGAGCACGCTGAGGGTAATTTTACATGGGTAACGCCTCGATTTGCGTGCACCACCTCAATTGAATGAATTGATAGTGTATTTAGGGTATTACCGATATTTCGGACACAACGATGCAGTCCGTCTTACGATTGGACATCATTTGTGCAACGACGAGATATTTTTTACATAGGACCATCTCGTTTGCATGCACAACCTTAATTAAACAAATTGGTAGTGCATTTAGGGTATTGTCGATATTCTGAAGACAACGATGCAGTCTATTCGTCAATCGGACGTCATTTGATCAACCTCACGCCTTAATTTTGGGTGTTAGTCGTTCCTTTTGACCGATCTAATCTGGTTTGACTGCGAGGGGCCTCGACCTAGTAGAATTCGATGTTCTGATCGCAACGACCCCATTCGTTTGACAATCAGAGGTCGTTTGATCCTTCAAATGACACGTGGTGCTAAAATGCGTAATGTTTTATTCACCAATTGGGGTCCTTTCTCACGTGGATTGAAGTATAGGGGTCAACACCCTCCATCCTTCGTCACGAGACTACGCCCCTTCCACCATATTTTCCCATCGATTATTATCCTTTTGAACACTGTCAGTCGACTACGGGATAGTCGACTACAGTCCCTCAATCCTTTGGTGCCGAACTACAATCCTTTTGACCTTCATCACCCAACTACAGTCCCTACAACCTCTATGACCTTACTATGATCGCTCCAATATCCATCGTATGACTACGATCCCTTTAAACCCCATCATCTGACTATGATCTATTCGACTTCCATTGCCCAACTATTGTCCATTCAATCTCCCTCACTTGACTATGATTCATTTATCCTCCATCACCCAACTAGGGTCCCTCCAACCTTAGTCACCTGATTATGATCCATTTAAAGTACGTCACCTATTAACTATAGTCATCGAACCATCGTCATCCTACTATGATCTCTGCTCTACCTTCATTTCTCTTCAACTATGATCCTTCCAAATACTATCGCCTGACTACGGTCCCTTCGAACTTCATCACCTAACTTTGGTTTCTTTGACCTTCATTATGTGACTACAATCCCAATGACTTCCACTGCCCAACTATGATCCCTTCAATCACAGTTATCCAATAAATATGTTCATTTTAAACATTACCACCCAACTATAGTCCCTTTTGACATTCATCGACTGATTTTAATTTCTCTAATCTTCATTGTTGGACCATGATCCCCCTGACCTCCATCACTCGACTATGATCCCTTTGAACTCCATACCAGATTACGATCCCTCTAACCTTCCACTACAGAAAAATGAATTATTACCGGCGACATTTTCCGGCGAAAAATGGTCATTTTTCGGTGGTTTGCAAATTTTCGACTACAATTTTTTCGCCGGTATAACATGCATAGGAAAAATATTTATGGCGGTAAATTTTTCCGGAAGTTTTCTGACGGAAAAAGGCTATTGAAAATATCTAAAATTGAATTAAAAAAAATACACCGGCTGCCCACCTACCCACCAGCTGAGTTGCCCGCTCAATCTCCGCCCGAGATCCCGCCCTACCCGTTGCCCACCAGTTGCCCTGCCTGAGCTCCCGCCCTGCCCGCTGCCCTGCTCGAGCTGCCTGACCGAACTCCTGCCCTGTCCGCCTGAGCTCGCGCCTTGCCCGCTTGCTGCCCGACTGTGCGTCATGCCCGGGATAACCGTCGTAAATCCGCGGGAAAGCCGTCAGAAATCCGCCAGAAACAAGATCGTCTGAAAGCCGCCGGAAAACTGCTGGAAATTCTTTTGAAAAACAAGACAATCGGAAAGCCATTGAAAAATAGTCCGCCAGCAAGCTGCTGGAAAAATCCATCGGTTATTGACGATTTTCCTATAGTGTTTTTTGTCAAACTATTATCCCTTCAACCTCCGTCGCCCTACTTCAGATATGTATACATACATATACATATATGTATACATACATATACATATATGTATACATACATATACATATATGTATACATACATATACATATATGTATACATACATATACATATATGTATACATACATATACATATATGTATACATACATATACATATATGTATACATACATATACATATATGTATACATACATATACATATATGTATACATACATATACATATATGTATACATACATATACATATATGTATACATACATATACATATATGTATACATACATATACATATATGTATACATACATATACATATATGTATACATACATATACATATATGTATACATACATATACATATATGTATACATACATATACATATATGTATACATACATATACATATATGTATACATACATATACATATATGTATACATACATATACATATATGTATACATACATATACATATATGTATACATACATATACATATATGTATACATACATATACATATATGTATACATACATATACATATATGTATACATACATATACATATATGTATACATACATATACATATATGTATACATACATATACATATATGTATACATACATATACATATATGTATACATACATATACATATATGTATACATACATATACATATATGTATACATACATATACATATATGTATACATACATATACATATATGTATACATACATATACATATATGTATACATACATATACATATATGTATACATACATATACATATATGTATACATACATATACATATATGTATACATACATATACATATATGTATACATACATATACATATATGTATACATACATATACATATATGTATACATACATATACATATATGTATACATACATATACATATATGTATACATACATATACATATATGTATACATACATATACATATATGTATACATACATATACATATATGTATACATACATATACATATATGTATACATACATATACATATATGTATACATACATATACATATATGTATACATACATATACATATATGTATACATACATATACATATATGTATACATACATATACATATATGTATACATACATATACATATATGTATACATACATATACATATATGTATACATACATATACATATATGTATACATACATATACATATATGTATACATACATATACATATATGTATACATACATATACATATATGTATACATACATATACATATATGTATACATACATATACATATATGTATACATACATATACATATATGTATACATACATATACATATATGTATACATACATATACATATATGTATACATACATATACATATATGTATACATACATATACATATATGTATACATACATATACATATATGTATACATACATATACATATATGTATACATACATATACATATATGTATACATACATATACATATATGTATACATACATATACATATATGTATACATACATATACATATATGTATACATACATATACATATATGTATACATACATATACATATATGTATACATACATATACATATATGTATACATACATATACATATATGTATACATACATATACATATATGTATACATACATATACATATATGTATACATACATATACATATATGTATACATACATATACATATATGTATACATACATATACATATATGTATACATACATATACATATATGTATACATACATATACATATATGTATACATACATATACATATATGTATACATACATATACATATATGTATACATACATATACATATATGTATACATACATATACATATATGTATACATACATATACATATATGTATACATACATATACATATATGTATACATACATATACATATATGTATACATACATATACATATATGTATACATACATATACATATATGTATACATACATATACATATATGTATACATACATATACATATATGTATACATACATATACATATATGTATACATACATATACATATATGTATACATACATATACATATATGTATACATACATATACATATATGTATACATACATATACATATATGTATACATACATATACATATATGTATACATACATATACATATATGTATACATACATATACATATATGTATACATACATATACATATATGTATACATACATATACATATATGTATACATACATATACATATATGTATACATACATATACATATATGTATACATACATATACATATATGTATACATACATATACATATATGTATACATACATATACATATATGTATACATACATATACATATATGTATACATACATATACATATATGTATACATACATATACATATATGTATACATACATATACATATATGTATACATACATATACATATATGTATACATACATATACATATATGTATACATACATATACATATATGTATACATACATATACATATATGTATACATACATATACATATATGTATACATACATATACATATATGTATACATACATATACATATATGTATACATACATATACATATATGTATACATACATATACATATATGTATACATACATATACATATATGTATACATACATATACATATATGTATACATACATATACATATATGTATACATACATATACATATATGTATACATACATATACATATATGTATACATACATATACATATATGTATACATACATATACATATATGTATACATACATATACATATATGTATACATACATATACATATATGTATACATACATATACATATATGTATACATACATATACATATATGTATACATACATATACATATATGTATACATACATATACATATATGTATACATACATATACATATATGTATACATACATATACATATATGTATACATACATATACATATATGTATACATACATATACATATATGTATACATACATATACATATATGTATACATACATATACATATATGTATACATACATATACATATATGTATACATACATATACATATATGTATACATACATATACATATATGTATACATACATATACATATATGTATACATACATATACATATATGTATACATACATATACATATATGTATACATACATATACATATATGTATACATACATATACATATATGTATACATACATATACATATATGTATACATACATATACATATATGTATACATACATATACATATATGTATACATACATATACATATATGTATACATACATATACATATATGTATACATACATATACATATATGTATACATACATATACATATATGTATACATACATATACATATATGTATACATACATATACATATATGTATACATACATATACATATATGTATACATACATATACATATATGTATACATACATATACATATATGTATACATACATATACATATATGTATACATACATATACATATATGTATACATACATATACATATATGTATACATACATATACATATATGTATACATACATATACATATATGTATACATACATATACATATATGTATACATACATATACATATATGTATACATACATATACATATATGTATACATACATATACATATATGTATACATACATATACATATATGTATACATACATATACATATATGTATACATACATATACATATATGTATACATACATATACATATATGTATACATACATATACATATATGTATACATACATATACATATATGTATACATACATATACATATATGTATACATACATATACATATATGTATACATACATATACATATATGTATACATACATATACATATATGTATACATACATATACATATATGTATACATACATATACATATATGTATACATACATATACATATATGTATACATACATATACATATATGTATACATACATATACATATATGTATACATACATATACATATATGTATACATACATATACATATATGTATACATACATATACATATATGTATACATACATATACATATATGTATACATACATATACATATATGTATACATACATATACATATATGTATACATACATATACATATATGTATACATACATATACATATATGTATACATACATATACATATATGTATACATACATATACATATATGTATACATACATATACATATATGTATACATACATATACATATATGTATACATACATATACATATATGTATACATACATATACATATATGTATACATACATATACATATATGTATACATACATATACATATATGTATACATACATATACATATATGTATACATACATATACATATATGTATACATACATATACATATATGTATACATACATATACATATATGTATACATACATATACATATATGTATACATACATATACATATATGTATACATACATATACATATATGTATACATACATATACATATATGTATACATACATATACATATATGTATACATACATATACATATATGTATACATACATATACATATATGTATACATACATATACATATATGTATACATACATATACATATATGTATACATACATATACATATATGTATACATACATATACATATATGTATACATACATATACATATATGTATACATACATATACATATATGTATACATACATATACATATATGTATACATACATATACATATATGTATACATACATATACATATATGTATACATACATATACATATATGTATACATACATATACATATATGTATACATACATATACATATATGTATACATACATATACATATATGTATACATACATATACATATATGTATACATACATATACATATATGTATACATACATATACATATATGTATACATACATATACATATATGTATACATACATATACATATATGTATACATACATATACATATATGTATACATACATATACATATATGTATACATACATATACATATATGTATACATACATATACATATATGTATACATACATATACATATATGTATACATACATATACATATATGTATACATACATATACATATATGTATACATACATATACATATATGTATACATACATATACATATATGTATACATACATATACATATATGTATACATACATATACATATATGTATACATACATATACATATATGTATACATACATATACATATATGTATACATACATATACATATATGTATACATACATATACATATATGTATACATACATATACATATATGTATACATACATATACATATATGTATACATACATATACATATATGTATACATACATATACATATATGTATACATACATATACATATATGTATACATACATATACATATATGTATACATACATATACATATATGTATACATACATATACATATATGTATACATACATATACATATATGTATACATACATATACATATATGTATACATACATATACATATATGTATACATACATATACATATATGTATACATACATATACATATATGTATACATACATATACATATATGTATACATACATATACATATATGTATACATACATATACATATATGTATACATACATATACATATATGTATACATACATATACATATATGTATACATACATATACATATATGTATACATACATATACATATATGTATACATACATATACATATATGTATACATACATATACATATATGTATACATACATATACATATATGTATACATACATATACATATATGTATACATACATATACATATATGTATACATACATATACATATATGTATACATACATATACATATATGTATACATACATATACATATATGTATACATACATATACATATATGTATACATACATATACATATATGTATACATACATATACATATATGTATACATACATATACATATATGTATACATACATATACATATATGTATACATACATATACATATATGTATACATACATATACATATATGTATACATACATATACATATATGTATACATACATATACATATATGTATACATACATATACATATATGTATACATACATATACATATATGTATACATACATATACATATATGTATACATACATATACATATATGTATACATACATATACATATATGTATACATACATATACATATATGTATACATACATATACATATATGTATACATACATATACATATATGTATACATACATATACATATATGTATACATACATATACATATATGTATACATACATATACATATATGTATACATACATATACATATATGTATACATACATATACATATATGTATACATACATATACATATATGTATACATACATATACATATATGTATACATACATATACATATATGTATACATACATATACATATATGTATACATACATATACATATATGTATACATACATATACATATATGTATACATACATATACATATATGTATACATACATATACATATATGTATACATACATATACATATATGTATACATACATATACATATATGTATACATACATATACATATATGTATACATACATATACATATATGTATACATACATATACATATATGTATACATACATATACATATATGTATACATACATATACATATATGTATACATACATATACATATATGTATACATACATATACATATATGTATACATACATATACATATATATATTTGATAGATCCTATTTATGCAACCCAATTAACTTCCTCATTTCCTTCCTTGAGGATTTGACAATGTGATCCCTTGAAGATTTTCATCAATAATTTGATGATTCTTTGTTCCTTTCAATTTCCTTTTGGTTTTCTACAATGCTGCCATGTTTTTTATGTCATTTAGGTTTTTGCATATATATATTTGATAGATCCTATTTATGCAACCCAATTAACTTCCTCATTTCCTTCCTTGAGGATTTGACAATGTGATCCCTTGAAGATTTTCATCAATAATTTGATGATTCTTTGTTCCTTTCAATTTCCTTTTGGTTTTCTACAATGCTGCCATGTTTTTTATGTCATTTAGGTTTTTGCCTTATCCTAAAGATGCTCATCGAGTGGTAGTAAGTAAAGAGGGTTAAATAAGGAAGGCTAAATAACCTTCTTCCCTTGGTTTATTCATTGTTGAGGTTTCACTGGATTAAATTGCATTTTGTGTTGAGGTGTACTCTTGATGTTTGAAGCTTTTTTTTTGGTATCCCTTTCCTTACCCTTCTTGTTGCTTTCTATTGCTTGCAACTTTACATGTAATGTGTTCCCCCAAGGCCCAAATTACTTGATGTAATTGATTCTGTTAAGTGGTTAATCTGATATGCCAATCACAATTTGATTGATCCTATTTGTGCGGAAAGCTTCTTGAATCACAAATTGGTTCTGTCAGCATTTTACCTTACGCGTGTAGAAAACTAAAGTAGTTGACATAGAGCTTATAAACCTTGGAAACTTATTAGTTCTGCCCTAATAGCAATACCCTCATGCTTAGTCCTATTTAGAACTGCATTCAGTGAGCATTATAATTTATGTTGAATGTAAGTGTCCCACCGTTCTGTGATTGGTCCTTCTTAATGTTTATTTTATAGCTCTTTTTTTTTTTCCTAGGATTTGTATCTGGAAACATTGTTTTGTATTGGGGTAAGTTTTGGTTCTGTACCAATGTTTTTTTTTTTTTTTATAATTTTTATCTGGCAACTGTTTCTCATGAACTTGTTACATCTTTATCTTGTCTTTGCTTTCCATCTTGTATCAATTTTTCTTTACGGAGTATTATGCTGCATTTTTATCATCCAGTTACCAACCTCTTTGTATTTGCAGATAACTAGAACAATTTTTTGTTGTTGATGCTTTCCAGTATTCAAAACTTGTATTTAGAGACATTCTGATAGCAGTGTTCTTGTTGGGATGTGCTAGGGCTGACATTGAATTTATTTTATGATTTGAAGGTACTATTCCAGTATTTTTTTGAGCGACAGTGTTTGTTGAAGTGCATTAGGCGTTTATTTGTGAATTCCTGTAAGATTCTTGTTTTGTTCTTTCAGTTATTATTTTTATTGCTGAAAATAGTCAAGAAATCTAGAAAAAATTAAAATTGTTTTTTTTTGTTTTTCTTTTTATTTTGGAACTTGAGATCTGTTTCGTTTCTTTCATTTGCTAGTAACAAATTATGCTTCAGTATTAGTAGCTAATACCCGTACAATGGGTGGAGAACACTAATGATAAATGATTATTTTACTTAAAAAAATGACAAATAAGGACAGACGACTTAACATTTACTCCCCTACGTCCACCCAATTGATCTAAGTTTTGGTTCTTGCCAAGGCTCACTGCCTAATCAAAAGAAATATTATGATGTAAGAACTTAGTGAAAAAGGGGCGGTGGTGAAGGAGAAACTTACTCTAAATCTACCAGAAAATTGTTGAATAAAACATGAGAATCACATCATGCAAACCATTTTGCCCGTGTTTAATCGTTTCATACCCTATTTGTTCTAATTTGATCACATATATATCTCAATGTTCTGTTTAATTCCAAGATCAATTTCTATGATAAGTTTCATTACTTGTGACTTCTTTGTCTTTAATATCGGGATAAATGTTATAGTCAATTTAATTACAACTTTGTAGAGTTTTTAATTTTTAGTCTCAATTATATTTTTTATTGCACAGTATTATTATTGTTGAAAACCTTGTTCATTTTAACTGCCTAACTTTAATTCTAGAAGTTACGATGCCATCTATATCCTTTTTTTGTGTAATAGGTCTATGCAACTTAAATTTATCAATATAACTTTCTTCAATTTTAATTGATAATATTAATTTTACTTGTACTAAATTTGTATGTCTTGTAAGTGGCATTTGTTCTAATAATCCTTTGCCTCTTATTTTCTTGAAGTTTACTCACTTGTTCTAACCTTTTACCTATTATGTTGTCAATAATTGAATACTTTTATGCTGAAGCAGGTTTGTTAAATAATGTATTTTCTTCAAATATCAATTTACTAAAGCAATTTTCTCGTTGAATCGTTTGGGTTGGTTGCTGAATATTTATCTACTATAGCACCTTTTTAGTTTTAATAAAGTATCTGAATCAAAATATATTTTAGTAGTTCTTAGTGAAGTTAGAGTTCAACTGTCATCTGAATCTTGTTAATTAACTGAATAGCTGAATTCTTATTGATGAATTTGGTGTTTCACATCTTTTCTCCCATGGATGCGGTTTGATATATTTATTTAATTTTGTCATTTATTTAATAAGGAGGATCTACATATGATATTTATTGATTTAGAAAAAGCATATGATAAAGTTCCAAGAGAAGTGCTATGGAGAGTTCTTGAAAAGAAAGGAGTCAATAATGCTTATATTCAAATCATTAAAGATATGTATGCAGGAGCTATTACTTGTGTTCAAACACAAGGTGGATTGACCAAGTATTTCCCTATTTCGGTTGGGTTACATCAAGGATCAGCCTTAAGCCCATATCTTTTTGCTTTAGTCTTGGATGTTCTCACTAGACATTTGCAAGAGGATGTACCTTGATGTTTGCTTTTTGCTGATGATATTCTTCTTGTTGATAAGACTAGAGAGGGAGTTGAAGGTAAACTTGAATTATGGAGGTCAACCTTAGAGTCTAAAGGTTTTCGCTTGAGTAGATCTAAAACGGAATATTTCCTTCTTGGCTTAAAACAGCACCGATTCCCACATGTGAAGCATCACAATCAACTTCAAAAACTTTTTCAAAATCAGGCAGACTAAGAATTGGAGCATGACTCATTTTCATTTTGATAATTTGAAAAGTTTTTTCAGCCTCTGGAGTCCATCTAAAAATTCCCTTTTTCAAACAGTCAGTAATAGGAGCAATTACAGAACTAAAATTTTTAATGAATCGACGATAGAAAGATGCCAAACCATGAAAACCCCTTACCTCACTGATATTTTTAGGAACAGGCCAGCTTTTGATTGCCTCGATTTTTACCGGATCAACTTTGATTCCCTCAGCAGATACAATATAACCCAAGAAAGTCAAACTTGAAGTCATAAAAGTACACTTCTTAAGATTGATATACAATTTTTGTTCCCTCAAAGTTTGCAAAATTTTTTTAACATGTGAAAGATGTTCAGAAGGGTGAATACTGTAAATCAGAATATCATCAAAATATACCACCACAAACTTTCCGATAAAAGGTCTCAAAACATGATTCATTGTTCTCATAAAAGTACTTGGAGCATTAGATAAACCAAAGGGCATAACAAGCCATTCATACAAACCTTCTTTGGTTTTAAAAGCAGTTTTCCATTCATCCCCAGGCCTTATTCTTATTTGATGATACCCACTTCTCAAATCAATTTTAGAAAAAATTTTGGCACCACTTAACATGTCAAGCAAATCATCTAGCCTAGGCATGGGAAATCTGTACTTAATGGTTATCTTATTGATAGCACGACTATCCACACACATACGCCAAGTTCCATCTTTTTTAGGAGTAAGCAAAGCAGGCACAGCACAAGGACTTAGACTTTCCTTTATTAAACCCTTTTCTAAAAGTTCAGTCACTTGCTTAGAAAGCTCTTTATGTTCATTTGGACTCATCCTGTAATGTGAAAGATTAGGCAATGTTGCTCCAGGAATTAAATCAATGTGATGTTGAATGTCTCTCATAGGAGGTAAGCCAGTTGGTAACTCGTCAAGTGTTAAATCAGAAAATTCATTAAGCAACGGTTGCATTTCCTTAGGAATTTCAAGAGCCAAATTAAATCAATATGATCAGAATAAAATATGAAGAAAACTCTTAGCGGCTTAAAACAATGAAATAAAACATAAAGGGGGTCACACCCGCTTAGGCTAAATCACATAACTAGAGATTCAAAACTTTCAAGATAAACTAGAAAATAACAAGATGCCGAATAGTAGCTTCAAATAAAATCCCTAATCTAACAATGAGAATTAATAAGCATAGAGGCACACTGAAAACTCTACATTTACTAAGCTTAGCAGAAGCAGGAAGGATCGTACTTCGTGACTACAATCAAACACAAGATAGAGTTAGATTCAGGAAATACGTTGAGAGGGGAAAGTATAACCTTTTGTCAAGGATCGGTGGAGATCCTCCACTCAACGCCTTCAAACTTCTCGTCGATTGCTTCCACCAAAGCGTCCAGTATGAGCTCGATGTAGTCCTCGACGATGTGATCGATCCTTGTATTAACGTCAAAGAAAGTAGATTTGAGGATATCTACGAAACCATCTTCATCGTAGGTGAGGCCGTATTCAGTCACCGGATCCGCCATTCATAGGGGCTCGATAGCAAACTCTTCACAACTTGATTGTGCACTTGGAGATAGTTGAAAGAGAAAGAAGTTTCTCTTATAATTTGAGAGGGGGATGAGACAAGACAAAAATTTGAAATAAGTTTCAGATTTTTGTAAAGGGAGAGGGATTTAGGAGAGAAAATCCAAGGTGTGTGCCTTGGCAAAATTCGGCCAGCAACAGGGAAGGGTTTTAAACTCTTTCCAAAGGGAGACAATTCACCATGGAAAGATTTTAGAAGAAATCCAATGAGGGGGGCCGGCGGTATGTGGAGGTGGGGAGGATTAGGGATTTATTTCCTAATCCTAATGTCAGGTTTTAGGAAAGCAATTAAAGACTTGAGCTTTTGAAAATTTCGGCTATCATGAGATTGGGAAATCTTTCTAAAGAAAAAGAAATTGATGTTTAGGAAAGGTTTCCTACCCCAAGCCAAAAGGGGGAGGGGCCGGTGGCAACAATGGGGTAGTTTGGGATTCATAAATTAGGAAAGGCAATTTTAAAATCCAATCAATTATAAATTGATTTGATTGAGTTTAAATACTTTCCTTAAATAGATTTGGTATATTAGGAAATATTTTGAATTTTAAATCACTTGGATTTGAATTCAAATTTAATTCCAAATATGTTCAATCCATAATAGGAAATAAGGAATAAAGGGAGGGAGGGGAAACCCAAGAGAGGCCGGCGGCTAGGAGAATGTGGCCGCCGGTTTTGGACGAGGGGAAGTGGGGTTGATTGGGTGGGGTTTGGCCGTGGAGCTAAAAGGGTGGACGAGAGGGATGGAGATGCCTCGGGTGAGATGAAAGCCGGCGGCTAAGATGTTAAGTTAATGGGAAGGAAAGGGGAAGGAGATAGAGGATAGAACCACGAACTCGACTTATCTAGGTTGGTGGGTACTGCGCAAATCTCCCTCTCCTAGGGATTTCTCTCCGATTTCTCAAGCTCTCTCACGAACTCCAAGCAAGAAGATAAAATTCTCAAATAATCATTCATTCATTCATTCATTTATTAAAAACAATAAGCAAGGGGCTATAAATAGCATGATATAAGGACTTAAAATAAATGACGAACATGCCCTCGGGGTTTACATACGACATCCCTTTACTAGAAGGGTATAACGAGAAATAAAATAAAACAAATACTTAAATAACCATAACATGAATAAAAAATACAATGACTCGATCGTGGCCTTAGATCGGCGGCCACGCCTCTGATAAACCTTCCACGATATGATGTCCCCATCATTCTCCTGGTGTGGGAGAAAACTCGACTCCGTTGAGTAAGTATCTCTGGTGCTCTCCTAGATCTCTAGTGCATCTGGGTCAATCTGCTGCAACTCTTCGTGGTCTAGCCAGGTATCTTCTGACTCGGGCTTTCCTTTTCCACCTGACCAAATACCTCCTTCGTCCACTTTCTCTTGTGGATATGATCTCATGACTTAAGATTGCATCCACCTGCTCTGCCATGGGTGATTTAGGAATATCTGGTAGTGGAGGTAGGTTTGGGATCTCACAAGTTCACACAAGGCTGTTTTATAAGTGGATTTGGCGGATTAAAATCCGGACCTTCATATGCAACTAAGTCTTCTATGTTAAAAGAGGGATTTATATTGAAATCTGCAGGCAAATATATTACGTAGGCATTATCGTTAATTTTCTTAAGTATTTTGAAGGGTCCAACACTCTTGCCATGCAACTTCTTAACTGTTCCGTGCGGGAACCGTTTCGGACGAATCCGCACCATCACGGAGTCACCAACCTCAAAAGTTTTAAATTGTCGTTTCAAATCTGCATGTAGTTTTTATTCATTATTATTCCTTTTAATTTGTTGTGCAATTTTCTTATGAAGTTCATGCAAATGAGATACAAATGATGATGCAGACTCAGAAATCCTATACCTAGAACACATGGGTATCAGATCTAACGACTGTCTAGGTTTGAACCCGTATACAATTTCAGACGGACTTAGGCCCGTGGTCCGGTTAATGGAATTATTGTAAGCAAACTCAGCAGTAGGCAAAATAGAATTCCAATCTCTAATGTGCTCGCCAACCAAAGACCGCAACAGATTACCCAAACTCCTATTAACTACCTTGATCTGACCATCAGTATGTCGGTGAAAGGCAGTGGAAAATTGCAGTTTGGTGCCCATTTTCATCCACAGGGTTTTCCAAAAATAGTTGGTGAACTTCACATCCCTGTCCGATATAATGATTTTGGATAAACCATGTAAACGGATGACCTCGTTGAAGTATAACTTCGCAATGTGAGAGGCATCAGATGTTTTGGAGCACGGAATGAAATGCGCCATTTTGGAAAACCGGTCAACTGCAACATAAATGGCATCGTGCCTGCGGAGTTTCTTGGGTAGGCCTAAGATAAAGTCCATACTAACATCCTGCCAAGGACAACTAGGGACATGTAGGGGAGTGTAAAGACTCTTGTTTTGCTTACGTTACTTGGCCAGTTGGCAGGTGTGACACCGACTGACCAGCCGACCGACATCTCTCTTTAGGTTGAGCCAAAAGAAGCGATACTCTACATATTATATAGTTTTTTCCCGTCCGAAATGCCCAGCGTGGCCTCCGGCGTGGAGTTCCCAGACCAGAAATTCCCTAAGGGAGGTGCTCGAAATACAAAGCCTCTGGGCTTTGAAGAGATAACCATCTTCCAATAGGAAATCGTCCACAGAGCGCGTGCTGCATGTGGACAAGAGAGTGTAGGTCTCCTTGAAGTCGGGGCATTCCAAATAATCCCTCTATATTTGGTCAAAACTTATGACTTCTGCGCTCATCTCAGTAGTAGTCATCATGCGACAACTGAGAGCATCGGCAGCTTTGTTTTCAACTCCTGTATTATGCCTAAGGGTGTAAGTATACTCTTGAAGGAACTTAACCTAACGATCTTGGTGTGCATTTAACTTCTTCTGGGAGTTGATATAACGTAGAGCTTCGTGATCCGAGAAGATGACGAACTCTTGCGGGAGCAAGTAGTGTCGCCAATAATGAAGAGATTGGATCACAACGTAAAACTCTTTGTCATACGTGGAATAATGCTGTCGAATATCATTAAGTTTTTCACTGAAGTAAGCTACTGGTGACCTTCCTGAAAGAGGACTCCTCCAATTCCGACTCCCGAAGCGTCGCAAGTCACTTTGAAGACTTTGGAGAAATCAGGAAGTCTCATCTTTAGGGCTTCCACTATCTTTTGTTTGATCTCTTCAAAAGCTCTAGTGGCAGCCGGGGTCCAGTGGAAATAACCCTTTTTCAAGCAGTCAGTGATAGGAGATACAATAGTGCTAAAATTTTGAATGAATCTCCTATAGAAGGTGGCTAATCCGTGGAAGCTGCGCACTTCCCAGATGTTTTGAGGGACAGGCCACTTCACAATTTCCCTCACCTTCTCTGGGTCTGCGGAAACCCCTTGGGCTGAAACGATGAAGCCCAGGAAAATGACGCGATCTACAAGGAAGGTGCATTTCTTCGGATTAGCATATAGTTGCTCCTTCTTTAAGAGCTCACAAACTTGTTTTAAGTTGTCTAAGTGCTGATTAATTGACTAACTGTAGATAAGAATGTCGTCAAAGTAGACGACGACAAACTTTCCCATAAACGGACGCAACACTTGAGTCATGATCCTCATAAAGGTACTAGGGGCGTTACTTAACCCAAAAGGCATGACTAACCACTCGTAGAGACCATCCTTGGTCTTGAAGGCAAATTTTCACTTGTCTCCGGGTCGGATCCGGATCTGGTGGTACCCACTTTTGAGATCAATTTTGAAGAATAGTGTGGCACCCGTCATCATATCGAGCATATCATCAAGCCTCAGAATAGGAAAACGATATTTGATGGTGATCTTGTTAATAGCACGGCTATCAATACACATTCTCCACGTTTTGTCTTTCTTCGGGGTGAGAAGGGCCGGCACCGCGCAGGGACTCAGACTCTCCTTAATGAAACCTCTCTGCAGTAACTCATTGACCTGCTTCTTAAGCTCGACATGTTCCGTGTGGTTCATGTGATAATGTGGCAGGTTTGGGAGGGAGGCTCTAGGGACGAAGTCTATAGCATGCTGAATGTTTCTAAGTGGTGGTAACTGATCTGGAAGACATCAGCATACTGCCCCAAAATAGGCTGCACTTCCTGAGGAATGAGCTCATTAGATTTAGTGGGAATCTCACGGCCTACTAAGGCGTAAAGAGGGGCTTCTTGAGCAATCTCAGTAGTTAGAACCTTGGCGGTGACAAGGTTCACTCCTTTCTTAGATTTGACTGGGTTGGATTTTGTGCCATCCATAACCCGAGGCTGCGATGGCAAAAGCTTAATCTTTTTGCCTGCATGTTCAAACTCGCAGGTGTTCGAACACCAAAAAATGTGGACATCGTTATCATAGATCCATAGACGAGCTAACAAGATTTGTCTAACATTCATTGTCAACATATCTCACCATACATTCTCCTTATAGGTGGCAAAGGAGATGGGTACGTGGCTTCACTCTCTCACCTCCAAGGTAGCGGAGTTGACCCATGCTACCTTATACGGGTTGGGGTGAGGAACGACAAACAAACCTAACTGGGATACCATGCTGGAGGAAACAACATTTATGCAGCTACCGCTATCCACGATGACTTTACAGTTTTTGTCTATGATTTTGGTATAGGTGTGAAAAATCGAGGTCTTACGCCAGTTATTCGTGGGTGTCGGGTGGGATAGAGCACATCTAACCACGCAGATGGGAGAGGTATTTAGTTTTTGAAGGCAATGGAGGACCGCAGTGTCGTCATCCTTCTTGAAGTATTCGCCTTCTTCCTCAATCTGATGGATCTGATCAACCTCGGGTTCGAGATTGTCCTCAGTAATCTCCTCGACGATTAAGACTTTATAGGGACAGGAGCACTGAGAAGCGATATGCCGATACCCCTAGCATCGAAAGCACTTGGTCCCGGGACTGGACCGAGGAGTATACGGGGTGGGAGGTTTGTTTCTAAAATCAGATCGAGGTGCAGTGGGACCCGTGGGTTGTCGGGTCGTGCTCCCAGAAGTGGGTCAGGTAGCAGAAGTGTTTGGGGTGGAACTACCGACTGATCTGTAGGAGGGTCTAGAGTCATGTGAACGACTCTGGTGCTGTGAACGGGTCTTCTCTAGATCAAGCACTAGGCTGTAGGCATTCTCCAGTGTAGTGACGTTCCAGGCAAACAACTCATTGCGAAGATCCTCTCGCAACTCGGTACAAAACATAGATAAGATCTGCGCGAGGGTGGTAGAGGTCTCCCCTTTGCAGCGAATCAAGAAGTCATCGAAAGAGGCGATGTACTCCTTCATTGGTTTGTTGCCTTGAGTCAGCCTATTCCACCTGTCCAATAGTCGGTGGAAGTACGATAGAGGCAAGTACTTCTGCTTGAGTTCTCGCTTCATAAACGACCAATCAACAATGGGGTAATCGTTCCTAGCTTCCCTAAGGCTCTCTAAGTTGGCCCAAAACTGACTCGCCCTACCCGTGAGCTTCATCTCCGCAAAACTGACCTTCTTAGCCTCAGAGATGTCATACCACTTAAAGAAACTGTCCATACCTTTGACTAAGTCCAGGAAGAGCGAGGGATCGAGGGTGCCATCAAAGGTAGGAGCGTCAATCTTAATATTTTTCATAAGTGGTGCATCATGATTATGACGTGGGTCATGTCCGTGGTAAGATGCTCGATGATTGGCACGGTGCTGCCTCTCATCCAAATCTGGATCATGACGTGGGTCATGTCCGTGGTACAGAGCTCGATGATTGGCACGATGCTGCCTCTCATCTGGGTAGGTTTCATCCCCATACATAGAAGGTGGTCTAGATGGGGTGTAAGGAGTAGGGTGGTCTCTAGCTCGCTCAAGTGTATCAAATCTCTCAGTGGTGTTCCTATGAAGCTCAACTAGGTCTGCTTGGTTCTCCTTGAGTTGTTGGCTAATGTTGTTCATTTGACCTAACAACAAGTCTAAGGTCATTCCTAGTTGTTCCGGGTCCATTGGGATTTACTACGAGACACTTAACAAGACAAGGATGTAACGTGAAGCAAGTTATATGATTAAAACACAATTATACTCTGCAAAAATGATGGAGAAAAATCTAGGGCAGCAACCTAACACTTTATAAATGATACAAATACATAACTATGATGCTGAAATGAAATCTACCAGGAATCCTAACACATGCATGAGCATACCTTGCTCTGATACTAGATGATATAGAACTACGTAAGGATACAATGTTTTTGTTAGGAATTTGCACAACTCTTGATTAGAATAAAATATGCAGAAAACTCTTGTTGGAGATTCCTAAGGTTTTGGAGAGATCACTAGATCAATTTTGGCATGATCTAGAAATCTTGAGTAGGAAAGGTCTATCCCTATGGCTTCTAGGAGATTTAAGACCAACTTGGGCATGATCTAAGAAGAACCTATGAATGCATGTATGTGTAGATGATTCTCCAAATCCGGGAATCTCATAATTGAAAGCAAACAAGTATTTGATTTTGCACAATGTTGTACATGAACTTAATCAACAACATATTTTGTGAGATTTACAACATAGACTTTGGAAAGTCTATGGGAAACCTCACAATGATTTGATTTTCAGTGATTGATTAAATCCATATTCAAGCACTCACAAAATTTCATTGGAGTCCACAAATTTCACCACATGCACATCTCTCGTAACTTGTAAGTCACTTTTGTCATGAACGAAGAAGGGTGCATGCAATTTATGGAGGAGTTTCAAGATTGCTACTCTAAGTTTTGTATGGTACAAGATACAAGCTTAATTGATTCTTTATGTTGTGAGATTTGTTACATAGACATTTGAAAGTCTATGCCTCACAACGACTAGGAAGCCCAAATCAATTAAACTCAACACATGTATTAAACAAAACTCTAGAGGTAACTAAAATTATGCATGCAAAAGTTCTCCTAGATTTGGGTGTCTATTTGTTTTCATGACAATGCATCTAAATGAGAAATGCATGCAACTAGTTACAATCCAAACCTATGCATCATCATTGACTTTGAGGTCAAATGATAGCGTCTACCCTAGGGCATGATTGTGGGTGATGGATTGGGCACAATATGAATGATATTACATGCATTTGGGGGGGTGTTGGATACCAATCCAACACCCCTACGCGTATTGGCATGCCTCTTTGGCTCTCACAAGAGAGCAAACAAGTGAACAACACTAAATTTTCACTGTTTTGCGGAGAGGACAGCCAACGAAGGGTTTTAGGGAAGCATAAAACGAAGCTTCTAAGGGACCTATGGCTTGGGGACGTCATCCACACATCAATTGGCCATGGGGGGACCCTAGGTTTCACTAAGTTTCAAAGGTATACCTTCCCCGGTTTGTCCTAGCGCTCCAAATTCCTGTCCAAGTTGCCGTCCAAGCTCCAATTGTTGTCCAAGCTACTCCGGAGGGTGGATTTGCTGTCCAAGGCGATGTCAAGTCTCCAAACCACTGTTTGGGAGGTTTTGGAGGCTTGCTTTGCTGTTTGGAAACTTCCAACAGCCTCCAAATTGCCACGGGCTCGCCGGAGTTGAAGGAGGAAGAGGGAGAAGCCACTAACTTTGCTGATTTTTGCTGTTTTTGATGTTCTTGGAGACTGATTTTGACATCCAAAGTGATCCAAAACACTGATTTTGCTATCCCAACGTCACCGGAGCTGATTTGGAAGGAAGAAAAGGCTTCCTACCTCCTCTCGGTAGAAGAAGAAAGCAAATCGAAGCAGAAGAAAGGTTCCTTTCAGCTAATGAAAGGAGAAATCAGCAACTAGAGCAGGAGAAATCCCTTCTTCACTTAATTTCAACTCAAAGAAATGCTGCAGGAAGAGAAAGGTTCGGCCGGCCTTGGAGAACCGGACCTGGAGGACTCAGCGGCCAAGGGAGACGAACACCTTGGGGACGTCGGAAGGTCTGGACGGGGTCAGACGCACGAAACCCACGGAACCCTTCCTCTTCCGCCTCCTTCCTCTCGCTCTCTTGCTCTCTCTGTCGGGGCGGAACAAAACGGGAGCCTTCGACTCCCTCTCCCTTGCTGCTGGATGCGACCAAGGAAGAGAGCCGCTCGGCTCTCTCCTTCTCCCCTCCTCCCGCGCCTGGAGACGCACGCAAGGGGCCGTTTCTCCTTCTCTCTTGTTCTGTCGGGACATAACAACACGGAGAGAGCCGAGACCGTCTCCCTCTCTCGCTCTGGTCGGGACGGACAACACAAAGGGAGCCGAATGCGGCTCCCCTCTCCCTCTCATGCTCTTTGTTTCGCACGCCAGGTGCAGGTCAGCCGCCCAATTCGCCCAATCAGGCCTAGCACACGTGAAAATAAGGGTTTTGGGGTGGATTTCATGTAAAATCTCAACCCTTGATTTGGAAATTGGATTTGAAAATTTAATTTAGCCCCAATTGATAAATTAGTGCTGAAATTGAGCCCAATTTGGACTCGACTCGAACCGATTGAGTCGGTTTGGGTCCGATCAAGTTAATTTCATGAAATCGAACTTGAAACGGCGCCGAATTATGTCGAATTGAGCTCGACGATGCTCGACTGGTTTTGATTTGATTTAAATTAAATTAAATTTGATTTAATTTAATAAAATTGAGGCTTAATTGGATTAATTTCACCTCGACGATGATCAATTGAGTTGATCGAGCGCGATCGAGCCTAGTCGGGCTCAATCGGGGTCGAGTCGATGCGAAAATATTCGTCAACAACTCTTAGCAGCTTAAAACAATGAAATAAAAAATAAAGGGGGTCACACCACCTTAGGCTAAATCACATAACCAGAGATTCAAAACTTTCAAGATAAACTCGAAAATAACATGATGCCAGAATAGTAGCTTCAAATAAAATTCCTAATCTAACAATGATAATTAATAAGCATAGAGGCACACTCAAACCCCTACGTTTACTAAGCTTAGCAGAAGTAGGAAGGATCGTCCTTCGTGACTACAATCAAACACAAGATAGAGTTAGATTCAGGAAATACTTTGAGAGGGTAAAGTAGAACCTTTTGTCAAGGATCGGTGGAGATCCTCCACTCAATGCCTTCAAACTGTTCGCCGATTGCTTCCACCAAAGCGTCCAGGATGCGCTCGATGTAGTCCTCGACGGTGTGATCGATCATTGTATTAATATCAAAGAAAGTGGATTGGAGGATATCTACGAAACCGTCTTCATCGTAGGTGAGGCCGTATTCAGTCTCCGGATCTGCCATTCATAGGGGCTCGATAGCAAAACTCTTCACAACTTGATGGTGCACTTGGAGATGGTTGAAAGAGAAAGAAGTTTCTTTTATAATTTGAGAGGGGGAAGAGCCAAGACAAAAATCTAAAATAAGTTTCAGATTTTTGTAAAGGGAGGAGAGGGATTTAGGAGAGAAAATCCAAGGTGGGAGCCTTGGGAAAATTCGGCCAGCAGCAGGGAAGGGTTTTAAACTCTTTCCAAAGGGAGACAATGCAGCAAGGAAAGATTTTAGAAGAAATCCAATGAGGGGGGCCGGCGGTATGTGGAGGTGGGGAGGATTAGGGATTTATTTCCTAATCCTAATGTTAGGTTTTAGGAAAGCAATTAAAGACTTGCTTTTGAAAATTTCGGCTATCATGAGATTGGGAAGTCTTTCTAAAGAAAAAGAAATTGGTGTTTAGGAAAGGTTTCCTAACTCAAGCCTAAAGGGGGAGGGCCCGGCGGCAACAATGGGGGAAAGGGATTTGAGCAATTATTTATTGCTTGCTAGTTTGGGATTCATAAATTAGGAAAGGCAATTTTAAAATCCCAATCAATTATAAATTGATTTGATTGAGTTTTAAAGACTTTCCTAAAATAGATTTGGCATATTAGGAAATATTTTGAATTTCAAATCACTTGGATTTGAATTCAAAGTTAATTCCAAATATGTTCAATTCATAATAAGAAATAAGGAAGAAAGGGAGGGAGAGTAAACCTAAGGGAGGCCGGTGGCTAGGAGAATGTGGCCGCTGGTTTTGGACGAGGGGAAGTGGGGTTGATTGGGTGGGGTTTGGCCGTGGAGCTAAAAGGGGTGGACGGGAGGGATGGAGATGGCTCGGGTGAGATGAAAGCCGGCGGCTAAGTGAATTGGAAGGAAAGGGGAAGGAGTAGAGGATAGAACCACGAACCCGACTTATCTAGTTTGGTGGGTGTTGCGCAAATCTCCGTCTTCTAGAGATTTCTCTCCGATTTCTCAAGTTCTCTCAAGAACTCCAAGCAAGAAGACAAAATTCTCAAATAATCATTCATTCAATTCTTTGTTTAAAAATAATAAGCAATGGTCTATAAATAGCCTGGTACAAGAGACTCAAAATAAAAGACGAACATGCCCTCAGGGCTTACATACGACATCCCTTTACTAGAAGGGTACAACGGGAAATAAAATAAAACAAATACATAAATAACCATAACATGAATAAAAAATACAATGACTCGATCGTGACCGTAGATCGGCGGCCACGCTTCTGATAAACCTTCCACGATCTGATGTCCCCATCAGTTTGACTGTAAACGCATTAACAAATAAAAGTTACTTTATTGTTTTTTTACCTTTCAGTTTTGATGACATGCAGCTATACAGGTCGAAAAATGATCACATTTATTTGATTAAATTAAATTGCATTACTTACCCCTTGCCAAGTTGCTTCTCAACTTGAGCACCTCGTAGCCTTTTTCTCTTGTAAAGTACCTACACAATCAATGATGTAGAACGGGTAGGAGGTTTTCAGTCCTATGGGTCTTGAAGAGCAACTCGTGAAGTTTAAACAACAGCTTTTGACACTTGGGAAATTCTGGACAGCAAGTAGCCATCCTGGGATAGCGATTCCGGACAGTTCCGGGCAGCCACGGTCACTCCCAGAGGGGCTGGACAGCAACAAACTGCTGCGGGAATATCTGGACAGCAGCTTTGGCAGCAGGTACAGCAGTTCGTGGTCTTTCAACGTGCTGGACAGCAAGATATTCTTGCTGGAATTTCCAGGGCAGCAGCAGTTTGAGGCTTCTGTAGGGTGGGGAAGCAAGGACGGTGGCTGGAATTCCTTGTCTGCAGTGGCAGAAGATAGAGGGCTTAATTTGGGAAGGAGTTTTGGGAAGGATTTAATGGGGAACAGCTAGTGCATGGGACTTGGAAATTTCGGCCAGCAGGTGAGAACAGGGATGAACGGGATTTCCAATTAAGAATAATGAGTTTTGGAAGGGTTTAATGAGGGGGATGCATGGGTGAGAGTTTCGGCCAGGAGAATCTCAGGTTTTGAAAATATTTCCAAGGAATTACTTTGGCTGTTAGGAAAGATTTCCTAATGTAATTCCAGAAATTTGGAAATTAATTAGAGGCTATGGACGTGAGGAATAAAACTGTTACAGGAATTGAAATTGTTTCCAAAAGGATGGACTGCAGTTATGTTTCAAAATTCAAAATGTTTTGAATTTGAAATGAGGGATTTGTGGAGGGAAAATTTTGAGTTAATGAGGGAGTTAATTAGGAGCATTAATTGGCAAAGTGAGACAATAAATCAGATTTTGAATTTAAATTTCAAATTGATTTCAATTAAGCACTTTCCAAAAATAGATGAACTAAATTAGGAAAGAATTTGAAATTTGAATTTGAATAATTTCAAATTCAAATTAATCCCTAAATTAACCCAACCAAATTAGGAAATCCAAAAGGGGGTGGGGAGGAAGGTTCGGCCGGCGGCTAATGAGGTGGAGCCGACGGCATGGGTTCGGGTTTGGGGAGTATGCCGTGGGAGTGGAGGAGGAAAAGGTGGGGGGGGAATCGGATTAGGGAGCCGGCGGTTTGTGGTGGACGGGGAAAATAAGGTTGGCAATGGGGAAGGGGAAGAGGAAATAAGAAGGAACAAAATAAAAACAAAAGATAGAAGGTAATAACTGCGAGTCTTGGACTCTTCCGAAGACTGACGGGTGATGCTTTGCCATTCTCCAAGGGACTTCAAATCACGAGCCCGGACTCATCCTGCGGCTGGTGAAACTCCGATTCCTTGCCATAGGAATCTCAGTAACGTTCTCTCAAAAGAACACAAGTGTGGAACACAAATTTTGTAATATCAATTATTCTTCCTCATTACAATAGCTTAAGACCCTATATATAGGCCACAACATAAGAAAAAATCAAAATTATAAAATTGCCCCTTCGGCCACAACACTCACATAAACTAACCTAGGGGTAAAACAGGAAATAACATAAAATAAGAGCTAATATTCAGAAAATAACTCATAAATGACAATTTTAATTATAGCCGTCGATTTACGACGCCTCCTGTGATAGATGCGCCAAATCTTCGCGCCGATGTCTGCATCAATCAACCTCTCCTCTCTTCATATAATTTCTATAATTTTTTTTTCCAAAAATTTAATACAATAATTTCATCCCTTTTAGCAACTTACCTCGCAACCAGATTCTCTTTTCTTCATATACCCAATAAAATTATCCTAACAATACAATTGTGGTATAAGTTCTCTTAGCAGCCCTATCAATATTTAAAAGTTCACAAAACAACATGAGTTAATACTAAAATTGCTTACCTTTATTCCTCTCCTTATTGCTTCTCTGCAATTTACTCCAAATATTCCCTCCTACAGCAGCCGAATTCCCGGCCCCCAACCTACTCTCGCATTCGCTCCACAGGATCCACGCAAGCAGAAAATAGAAATTTCTGCTCAGGAAATGAAATGGGGAAGACAGTCACGATAATGCTTTTATATTACAGCTCACATGCTTTCCAGCCATCAGATTTCCCATCAATGGTTGCATACCTACACTAATGGATAGTATAGGATTGTTATATTAGTTATTGCACTCAGTGCTGTGCTACAGCAGCTTAATTGGCTAATATAAATACTGAATTAATGGGCTGAACTAGTGGGCTTAATTCACTAAGTCCTTAGAGCAGCTATTCATCATATAATTAGTATAATAATTAACATAATTTTAGTTCAGCATTTTTAATTAATTGCAAAGAATAAACTCAACAATAATAACTAATATAAAATTTATTTAATTGATAATTAATGTGATAATTTTTTGAACTTATTTGTGAAATTTACTATTTCGAGATAGGAAACAAAATTTGCACCTTTACCTGAAATTTTGTGTATTACAGCTCCTCTATTATGCGTATGCAACATTTATCATTTCATAATTATTGTAGTACTTCTGTCACCGTTAAAAGACACGGGAAGGTATATAATTGAAACAATAATCGAGGTTAGTATTATTACAGTACTTAGTAAGATAACAAGTCTATACAAATGGATCCAATCCAGAACATCTTCAAGAACCTCACACCCAAATCGCAGTTTTTTTTCAAGTTATATTTACTGATCACAGTTATGGCTGGTTGTTCCCTTCATTCTTCATCTCCAACCAACTTCTCAACCTATAGGGGTGGTTTTGCAAGCTTAAGGGTAGGGCAGCTAACACATTCTGGAAATGCAAATTTAGATTTAATATGCGGCTGAAATTTTCCCAGCCTTCCAACAGTTTTCTAAACCCAAGTGGGTAGATAACGCTTCAAGAATTATGGGCAAACTGAATGAAAAACAGAAGTCTGATGAAGGGTGGTTTCCTAAGTGAACAATGCAGGTTTCAGGTATTTTTTAAGTCAACAATTTGCTGGCCTCTTGTCTCCACTGTTTCCCCTTGCTTAATTCTGTTTATGGAAGGAGGTTTTCTAGATAGAATACTGTCACCTCCTGCAATTATGTACGAAACAGAATTTGTCAATTAAGTTATCAGAAGTAAGATTTGATATAATGATAGAATACAAATAGGGAAACAGCGAGCCTTGTTTGGTGATGTTTTTGAATCATTAGACTGGAGTTTGTCAATGAAACCTCAACAATTTAGTGGATGTGAGTCTATCTAAGCATAAGGATGCCAAATTCATCTTATTGGTCGCTGCTGGGAGTTGACTGGGATGAATCCTTAATATCAGGAACCTGTCTCCAATAAGCTGGGATTCTAGGAGAGCCACGAATATTTATTCTGAATGGTTTGGGAGTCCAGAACTACATGCTTGAAGGCTTGGGAACCGGTAAATAACAGATCTCTGGAAATTCTGGACTGTCCCTGGACCTTGGAGGCCTTGAGCTTGCCTCAGTTTCAAGGAAAAGGGGCTTGGGCTTATGGCAAACCAATTTTGGTGAGATCTTAGATTCCACTGTGGTTTCCTTTCCTCACTAGCTCACATAAGCGGAAATCCATCCCAAGGGTAGGGAAATCCTTCCAAACCTGGAAAACCCTGAATCTAATTTAAGAAAAGCTCCTCTCCCTAACAATGACAAGAGGATATTTATCGGAAAACACCTAATAACTCTTAAGCTCCTAATTGCTAAACTATCCCTAATAAGGAAATAAGAAAAGTCTTCTATGTAATTTTATTTAATAGATATGACCCTTTTATCTTTATATGTATCAACTTAAAAGGTAAGATCTTCTTTCAGTTTCTCCTGCTAGTTTCACTTGAGTTGTTTCTTTATCTGTCTGTTATTGTTTTCCTAGTTCGCCTGTGGAATCAACTAGGGTAACCCACTCTTAATTGCAGCTTTATCTTTCTAATGCAACTGTTTTTTAGTTAGCGTGAGCAGCATGTCTCAGTCAAGCGGTGCAATTAAAGGGCAGGCTCTGCAGTTGATTCATGATGGGTTGGAAATAAAGATGTTATCAGTCCTTAAGGATCTGCTTTCATCTGGACCTTTTGAAAAATTTGTAAGTTCTATGTTTGTTCATTAACCATGGATCTTTATCTTCTTATGTTTAAATAGAAATAATTCTAACTGTTCTCATTACTGTTTGGTATGCTATGCCCAAGACTCCACAGTTGCTGTATTCCTAATGAAAAACTTTTCCATTTTTTCCTTTCATTTTGGCATTTCATATTTGTCATGTTGGAATTTAAATTGCATTGGTTTATTGCGGATGCAAGGGAATTATTTGTCTTATAGCATTTCTTATTGTATTTTTGTTGGCATTATTGTTTTTATGTAGTCTTGGTTTTACTTAAAGAAGGAGAAAAAAAAGAAAAGGAAAATGAAATTCAGGCAATCTTCTCAGAATTTTTACCCTTTTTCTTTCTTTTTTACTTTAAATCCTACGATCCAGCTAAAAATTATTTACTGGAAAAAGTTACCTCTTTATGCAAAAACATACTAATGAGAAGATCTTGTTGTCCTATCATTGATTGTGTGCTTGCTCACTTATTTCAATTTGTCATTTATGACTGCTTTGGTGTTTTTTGATCAAGAAATATTTTGTATAAATAAGAGCTATTATATTAAATTGTGGTTGTGATGGTGATTTGGTCTATTGGAAAGATCACTTGGTGATAGTTAAATTGGATTGTAACCTTTCACAAGTCTTATGTAGGTGAGAAATATGTTGGTGGAGGTAATTTGCTGGTCATTGCAAGTTAGGAGTGTAATATGGGTTGACATAGGTTTTGTGCCAAAAATTTCAGACAACATTAGGCTGACTTCAATTGTCTAGATCTCCCAAAATATTGATCTAAAAACCTTCAGGTCACTTGCAAATTAGAGATGAGGTCTACATGCGATTTGGAAGCTTTTATAACTATTTTTTTAGGATTACAAGTGTCAGGTCCCAGAAATACCCTAGTATGGCCGATTTGACTAGTTAGGATTTAGACTTTTAGTGGTAGTATTTAGACTGGAATAAAATTAGGGAAATGACTAGATATAGATAGTGAGATGTCTTAAGATATGTTCTAGAGTTTCTCACAATTTTTTGAAGTGATTAAGGTCACCATAAGTTTCTATACGAGACACATTTGTAATTTCTTTATCATTTTTATAAATAATATAACCATCACGGAGACATCGTCTAAAATAGTATCAATGAAGGTGCTTCTTTCTTCATTTCCTTTTCCATAATATTTTGCAAAACCTTTTCCATTTAGGTGTACGGGTAAATTGCGTTCCCTATTAGTACCATATGAGAGTGTACTCCATCAAGCAATATGCACATCTAAGCATTTCTTTCTAATCATTTCATTCATAAATCATTCAATAATTTTCTATAGTACCTATTCTTAATCATGCAGGCTATAAAAAAATTTTATATGATCATTCGTTGAAGAAAATAAAATACTGTAATTTTGCAATAATTATTAACTAACAATTGCAATCAAATTATAAAAAGCAATGTTGTTACTTTTAGGAATAGGAGCATGATACTCACCTTGATTTAAATAGCTTTTACCCTTTTGTCCTTGCTCTTACTTCAATAATATAACACCTATAATAATGCATAATTCCATACGGTTATTTTAATTTATGTTTCTAATCATATGTCTCTTTAATTAGCTATTAAATATACTTAAATATCTCTTATATTTAATTTATTTTTAAAAGAATTTAATTAATGATAAAACTTATTCTCCTAGCTCTATCATTTAAAAATGGATGAAAAATCATAATTTAATTATTACAATATTCTAAAATAAAATTTCTATATTATTATGATTTTTTTTATAGAATTTAATGATATTTCTCTTAAGTTAAATTATTATTGTTTTCAACTTTCTTATTAAATTTACTCTCTTTTTTCTATAAATAGATAATTATCTTTAATCCTTTTTTTCTATTTAAATAATTTAATTTTTTAAATTTATGAAATCTCATATTAATTTATATTCTATTTACACACACTCTCTCTATATATAATATATATTTTTTGCTAATCATTCTAATTTAAAATCATAATTTAATCTAAATTATTATTACGTAATAAATCCTTATTCTAACTTATTATTATTTACAATATCTAAAATATTATAAAAGAATGTTACCTTATCTAAATGAATCGTTGAGCCTCCCATGTTTGCTCACTCTCTGATGTAGAACGGGTAGGAGGCCTTGCTAGGGAGAGGATCTCCTCTCCGAAATCTGAAGGAAATTTTGATTTCTTTGCCCAACACCTGAGAAGAATCTCAGATTTTCTCTTGGTAGGAGAGAGGTTGTAAGTTCCCAAATCTCCTCTCCTATAATCTGAAAACAATTTCAGATTTTATTAAGAAAAATCTGAGAGGAGTTCTCAGATTTTGGTGGGCTGAGATGTAGAGAACTTGAAGAGGGGTCTAGCCTTGGCTGTGAAGAGAAAATTGAGAGCCAACTTCCTTACAGATTTTGGAAGAGAGAAGTTAACTAATGCAAGCAGGAAAGAGGAGCCGTGACAGAGAGAGAGAGTCGGCGGGATTGAGAGGGGGTGAGTTCATGTTTCCTAAAGCCATCCTCTTGTATTAGGAAATAATAAAGAGCCAAGATATGAATGCAGGTTTTGGCCAGGTAAGAATTACAGGAATTGTATATTTTTTTTCCCCAAAGGAGGGACTTAGAATTAGGAAACAATTAAGTGGAAGTTACTGGGCTAATTGGAGAGGGGGCCGGTGGTAATATCATGGGGATTGGGATTTGGTGCCATGTGTACAAGCTTGCCTAAATTGGATTAGAACTTAGGAAAGTATTTAATTGACTCTATTTAAATTTGAATTCAAAATAGTGTCAATTTAGAAACTTTCCAAAAATAGAATGATAAATTAGGAAAGAATTCAAATTTCAAATTAGTGGAATTTGAAAATTTGAAAACCGCCCAAAATTAAATCACCCAAATTAAGTTTGAATTACATCATAAATGAGATTCGATACTTTCCTAAAATAGCTTTCTAATTTAGGAAACTATTTGAAATTCAAAATTTGAAATGATGAAAATAATTTCCTAAATTATTTGGACTCTTTAGACAAGCATTAATTTGACATTGACTCCTCATTCATGGAGACAAACAAGAGTAGCCGGCGGTGGAGGAGCTAATGGGGGAAGGTGGCCGGCGGCTATGGGGAAAATTCGTGGAACTTGGTATGGAGGTTTGGCCAACGACTACGGGGAGCAAGAAAAGAAACAAAACAAAAACAAAGATAAAATGAAAGATAGAAAATAAGAACCGCGAGCCTCGGACTCTTCCGAAGACTGACGGGTGATCCGTTGCCCTTCTCCAAGGGACTTCAAATCAAGAGACCGGACCCATCCTGCGGCTGGTGAAGACTTCAATTCCTCTCATAGAAATCTCACTACGTTCTCTCCAAAGAACAAAAGTGTGGAACGCAAAATTTTTAATATCAATCAAGCATCCCCTATTACAATAGCTTAAGGCCCTATATATAGGCCACAACATGAGAAAGAAAACAAAAATTATAAAATTGCCCCTTTGGCCACAACACTCAAATAAACTAACCTAGTGGTAAAACAAAAAATAACATAAAATAAAAGCTAAAATTCATAAAATAACTCTTAAATGACAATTTAAATTATAGCCGTTGATTTACGACGCCTCCTGTGATAGATGCGCAAAATCTTCGTGTCGATGTCCGCATCACTCTCTCTACATGTCGCCACAAGACGCATGGCACAAGTTCACACAGCTCACTCTTCCTATCATTCCCTTAAGCGTGCAGGTTTGTTTGTGTGTATGCCCCACTCGAGCCCTCTTGCCTGGTTTTACCTCACTCTTGTTCTCACTTTCATTGCCCTTTCTCATCTTCCTATGTTTCGAATTTATAGTGATGAAGCCCTACAACTCAAAACGATGGAATTTACCCAAGCTCCTCATCTTCCTCATGAGAACGAATCGATGAGCTCATCGTTCCCTTCATATCCCTTGACTTCCAAGTGACGAAAGTGACTTCTTGCAATCCCAATATAGAATATATAAGATTTTGTGATACATAAAGCTACATGTAAGAATTATGCTCACTTGAAACAAACATCCAATCATATCACATATTATTAATCTCATCCTTTTAGGCCTATTGCAATTGCCTATAATATGCAAATTATATATTGCAATATATTAGCACACACGTACGTGTGTATATATATATATAATAATAATAATAATAATAAGTTCATTTCTTAACTTTCTTTTTAAGGCTCAGGTTTCATATCTAGATGTTTAGGTCTAGTTTAATAACCCATAGGCTCTTGAGGTCGTACTGCCTCTATAGCCGTCGGTCTCCTATCATAGCATGTAGGCTTCATCATGCTGAGGTCACATTGTTTCCACTTGGTTGTACTTCTTGTCAGGGTTGCATTGCTCGTACCTGCTTATCCATCATGACATTTTCTCAAGTCTATTTGACCACCCACCGCTTTTATAATATAAAGACAGATATGTATGAATAAAATATCACATCATTACATAATTATGCGTGACATCATAATATAATATAATCACATATCACAAAGAAATTACACATAGAATGACCGTTTAAATTACAATTTTAGGCTAATTAAAACATATAGGAGTGCAAAGACAAATGTCACATAACTAATTTTTATGCATGCACAACTAGACTTGCATATTGTATTAAAAAAATGCATATCTTACCTTGTGGACGCTTGGACTAACCAAGTCGGACATCTCGCATCTGCCTGCGCGTATAGGATTCCTAAACCAACCCAAATCATTAATTGATGATTCACCGTCCTATACAATTAAATCAATTCCTAACTAAAATATCTTCCAAGTTTGATGTCTTATACATGACTATAGGTATGAATTTCCCTCGCACTACGAATATCTTGAATACAAACCAATTACTGTTGAACAAAAGTAATTACAAGTGAGTACAGAATTTGCTGATAGGCATGCTTACCTCCTTCTCTTACTCTAACTCTATTTCCTTCTTTCTCATCTCCCGTTCTATTTATTCTGTCCTGTTTTCCCCTAACTTCTCCTGTTCTACTTCTCTTACTATTATTCTCCTCTTCTTGTTTTTGTTCTCCTCTACCTGATTTCTTCCCACGCTTTTTCCTATACCCAATATTTCAGCATCCTACATCTCCAAACAGCCCTCAAATAGCCCTCAAATAGCCTTCAAACAGCCATCAAGAAGTCCTCAGTCCAAGCCCTTGGCCAACCCTAAGCCTAAACTTGTACAACAAACCGTTCCCAAGGGCTACACCAGGATCCCAACCACCTCGATTCCACCTCCCACTCAATCCTCACCTCTAGCCAGCTCCCAATCCGCCCCAGCCATCTGCTGCTCCAGGTGGAAACTGAGAGCTTCAACAGGAAATTTGCTCTCTGTTTTTGAAGGAAAGGAAGGAAATAGGCTTAGGCAAAGTTATTTATTTAATTTCCCGTCCTCCAACTGAATGCATGTCAGCTCCCTGTTAACAATTTTATCCTTTGTTACAGTGCTTTGCATTTATGAACTGTAAATAGATTTTTGAACTTTGGAAAAAAATGCAAATGGGGTTTAATTTCCTAACTTCCAATCCTTCGTAATTTGACATATAGTTTTATATGTCGATTTTTTTCATTAGACGTGTATAACATAATGTCATTAAATTTGATGATTTTTATGAAAGTTGGACTTTTGGAGTATTTTTAAATTGAGCCAAATTTGGCGTATAACTGGGCAAATTTGGGTTTTATATAAATCATGGTGACGTCTTATATTGGTTACATGCTTAATGTTGTCACCTTTTCTTGTTTTTTATTAATAATTTTCCTTCCGTTGTTGCTTAGCTTCAGGATGTTGAATTGGTTGGACTTTGGGTGGATGAAACTATTATTGAAGATAACCTGGTTTTGGATTTTTTATTCCTGGCTTACTATGATAATTTTTGTGTCTGCAATGCTGTGCAATGGATGAGCTTATGCTCGTTATTCAAGGTCAGCCTATGATGGTTTTTTTTTTGCAGTCTTTTGTATTATCCTACATACCATGTTGTTTTGTTACGTTATTTCTTAAACCACATAATTCTGTTAAATTGCAGGATATACTAGGAGGTGCCTATAACATTGAAAACTTGGCTGTTTCAGTCGAATCGAGAGCTTCATTTTCTCATGCTAAAGCTCAGCTGCTTTTCATTCTTATTGAAACTTTAGATCTAGAAAATCTTCTTCGCATGGTTCATGATGAAGTGTCTATCAGGTCAGTATCAACTATATTTTTGTGTTGTGTACTGCTCTCGTGGTGAACTTTTTGGTAATTGCCTACAAAATTTGTAATTTGTTTGTTAATTTTTTTTTTCCCTCACATGTTGTTATCAGTGAAGGTGGTTTTATCTTTTCCATGCAAGATGTTCAGGAAATGGATTTTCTCGTTTCCACCTTTTCTGGGTTGGGAACGTTTGAAGCTGGGCCTTTGTTTCTTGCGTGGGCAGTTTTCATCTGTTTGCTATCGTCACTTCCCGATTTAAAAAATGAAAGCATTCTCATGGTCAGTTGTTTTGTTTATAATCATTTTTCTGTATTGGTAAGCCTCTTTATGCATTAGATCTTTAAAGCTCGTTTTACCTATATAGGAAATTGACCATGCTGATTATGCCCGTCAAGCCTTTGAGGTTGGAACATGCAACTATTTGCTCGAAGTTCTTCGTAGTGATTGTTTGAGGGATTCAGATGTAAGTTGCTGGATTATAATATTCTTGAAATTAATTCTTATGGCATCTATTAATGCTTCACATTTTAATTTCAAATTCTCTTGGCACATTAATTACAAATCTTTATGTCTTTAATGTCTATGTTCGAGTTTTACAGTTATCACTTTTCATTTATTTTTCCGTGAATATGATCTATGCTGCCAAAGAGTTATGGTCTTAGTATGGTGTCTTGTAATTCACTTGCTCTTTTTGGATGCCGAGATTTGGTTTGTTTAAGTCTTAAAATTGGTAGTTTATATATTTTTTCTACTAATCTTGTAGCCACATTTCAACTGAAAGAGTGACTAAACTTATGGATTCAGATGATTTAGTATTTTCTGTCTTTCTTAATTTATTGCCATTTTTGCATTTCCTTTGTTTAAGAAGAGGCATATATACTCATATATTCTGGCACATGCATTTGTGCTCATATTTCCAATTTTTAATTATCTTATGTCTTGTTAATATTTTAGTTGTTGTCATTATTTGAATTTTTCATGCTATGCTAATCTTTATCCATTGAGTTGAAGAACTTTATGATTACTCAAGGGATGCCTCATGAGAAGATTTTATATTTATGTTTTGGCAGGGTCCAGTTTCTGGTTTTTTGAACATTTTGAGAACATTCGTCTCTGCATTTATAGCTTCCTATGAACTTAATCATCAGGTAACTGTTCTTTGATCCATGAAATGGTAAAGCCTTCTTCTTGCTTCATATCAAATAACATGAGCATTTTCATACACATTAACCTTTTATCTACCCCTTTGTGGTTGTTTTTACCAGCCAGATAAGTTCTCGGTGATCCTAACGAGCCCTTTAATTCTTTTCTATTCAATATTTCAATGCATTTGAATTCCGCAACAGCTTTCTAACTAGTCCAACTCTATTTCTCCAGCCAGAAGAAAACATACTGAGGTTGATTTTGGAAATACTTCGTGAAATTTTCAAGGGGGAGGTTTGAAGATTACCACCTTTTGTGCTGGACAAGCAGCTTACATGATGGATATAACTTTATCTTTGTTTCTCTAAATATTATAATTTGTTGATCCAGGAATCCCTTTCTATTCAATTCTGGGACAGAGATAGTTTTGTTGATGGTCCAATTCGATCTTTGCTCTATATGTTGGAAACTGAATACCCATATCACATAATTGAACTTCTTCATTTACTATCAGCTCTTTGCAATGGTTCCTGGTCTTCAGAGTGTGTGTACGTTATCTATTGCTGCTCCTCGTGTTAATATTTATTTTGTGTTTAATTGTTGTACTTCTTTTGCCTCCAGTTGCATCCTTACATAGTTCATTTTTTGGAACTACAATTACTATTTTCTATGAAAACTTCGTTTTCTTAATAATCTTTTTGTGGAAAAAGTTTATTTTGTTGCTGAACAACTATTCTTGCTCGTTGTGCTAATATTTTATATTTTGTTGTTTAATTGGTGTACTTCTTTTGCTTCAAGTTGCAGCCTTGCCTGGTTTATTTTTTGAAGCTACAATTACTATTTTTTATGCAAACTTTGTTTTCTTAATAATCTTTTTGTGTGATAAGTGTCTATTTTTACTGAACAAGTTATCACCTTAACAGATGATTATTTTGTTTAAATTAACCTATGATAATCCTTGTCCTTATATATTAGAAGTTTTCTATTTGTCATCATCATCATTATTAGTCTTATTTGAACTATTTGGAGTCCGTGTTATCAATACTCATTTTCCATTAGTTTTGGCTTTGTGTTGTCCGAGGCCTTAAACTTATTCATTGAAAACAAATTTTATAATGCAACTGTAGGTCTACCCATTTTCATTTCTATTTTTGACACTAAGATATGTATTTTTCGCCTCTTATTTTACATATTCTAACCACCAAAAGTCTATTTTCAATTTCCTTATCTTCAATAGATGGCACTCTGACATTTGCTTTGACGTAATCATTCTTAAATCAATTTTTTTTTTTTAACTTCATTGCGTATTCATCTTAGAATTCTTGTTTCTGCCAACTTAGATATCAATGACCTTTCTACAACCTAAGATTCATATCAATATTATATCATTGATCTAATTGGGGTTTTATAGTAAACAAGATGATGTAAACTATAATACTAGCTTATCATTAAATGAAAAAATTGTTGATCTCCATATCACGTGATCAATTTGATCGAACACGAAGAAAACGACAGTCGATAAATGCAATATTGCCCAATTTTGGTTTAAAATAAATCACACAAATTTAAAATCATCAAACCACCACTCATTTCATAAAAAAGACTGCATTGATGCGTATGTTGTATCAAAATAATCAACAAAGGACTCCCACAAATGATTCTATTGAATTCGACAAAAATTGAGAACAAAGGATGCACTATCGTGCAAGGTCCATATCAAAACACATTGCCCTTGATGAAAATGTTGAGCGTTTGCTCGTTTTGCGAAATGAATTGTGCCAATGCCTCTGCAATGGTGCGCATGTGCGCATAGGCAAAAGTGGCAGCTTTATAGCCTGGGTTACAGTATGAGGGACCGTTAAAAATTTTCCTCCCACTTGAGATGATGATGAGATTTTGAAATGCGTGAGAACTAAATTTTGTGAATAAAATATGTTTCCCTTGGTATGTCAAAAATCTTATTTCTTGTGGAAATCATACAATGTTAATATCATAGGATAATTAATCTGGCCATCTACAACTTCCATGTTGACATCAATTTCTTACCTTTCAAGATCTGAGATCCTAGGCAATTTACATGCTCACGTGTTTAGAGGGAATACTTGTTTGGAGAGTAGATGTATTAGATTTGGTCTATGCTATGAAGATAAAGGTAGACTTAAAAAGGCTTGGTTAGAAATGATTAGAAATGACCTTTTTTATTAGATTTAAACGAGAATTCAACTCTTAATAGAACACAATAGAGTAAAAAGACTCATGTAGTCGACCCCACGTAGTGGGATAAAGCCTTAATGTTGTTGTTGTTACTGTAATGTGGGATAAAGTCACTTATGTAGTTATGTTTGTGTGTTTCGAGTCTTGTATTAATTTTTTGGTAGAATTATGGCATCAAGTTTTCATAGGGATATCGAGGTGGAAGCTGGCCTGTCAACTACGCTAAATATTTGTTTATGGGTTTTGTAAACTCATGGCCTTGTCTTGTAACCCCATCGTGTCAAGAAAGAGGATGGTGAAATCGTCATCGATAGAGAGGCTTGTTGACAATGGGTGTTGTTAAAGATGACAAGATTGTAGTAGGCCTTTAGTAGCAGAACTTGCACATGATATAAGTTTAAGTCTCTTTGAAAAAAAAAATCCTTCATCAGTTGCTACTTTTGTCGGGCCTTTTTCTAGAGAGAGCTCCCTAGGAATACCTTGCTTCTTTGTTTATGGGTATTTCAAGAATTTGGATAGTAGCATAGAAGGGGGATGTTGACCTGCTGTATAAAACAAAAGAGAAAAAAAAAAAAATTAAAATCCACGTACCTGTCCGGCGCCGAATTCAGCACGACCTCGCTTATTTTCCCACGATCTCCGTATAGGGCTCGCACAACGACATCACATCTCTCACGATCTCTCTGGCAGTCGTAAAAAGAGCCCAAGGAAGGGATTCGCCTCACCCCCGCTCTTGTCTCTCGCTCTCGCTCTCTCTCCCGATTCTCCCTCTCCCTTCTCTGTTTGACGCCGCCCCTGCCGGGATCGGAAGTTATGACATTTTGAAAGGAAGTATGACGGGAGCTCGCTATGATCGCAACTTTCTCCCTTTCACGCGCTTCTTCGGCACCCTTCAACGCTGTTCGACTTCGCCCCTCCAGCGACTTTCCGTTCCTGAGAGATCGGAAGTTGCGACGTTTGATCGAAGGCAACAACAGGAGCCGCTCGCTGTGAAGATAACTTTCTCTCGGTCGTGCGCTTCTCCGGCCTCTTTGCTGTTGCTCGACTTCACCCGCTCGACGACTTTCCATTCCAGTTGGATCGGAGGTTACGACCATCGATCGGAAGCAACAATCGGGAGCTCGCTACCGTGAAGATAACTTTCTACCTCCCGCCGCTTCTTCGGCTCTTACCTGGCTGTTGGATTTCGCTACCTTCGACGACTTTCCCTCCTAAAGGATCAGAAGTTACGGCATTTTGATCGGAGCCGAGATCAAGAGCTCGCCGACAGTGAAGGTAACTTTCTACCCTTCGCGTGCTTCTTCGGTCTGTCCTGGCCGAACCCGAGAGGAAGAAGGGGGGGGGGTTTATTTTATAATTATATTAATTAATTACAATTAATTAAATTTATTATTTTTTAAATTAATTATATTTAATTCTATTTAAATTATTATAATTAATTTAATTAATTAGAATTAATTTTAATTAGAATTAATTTTAATTAATTATAATATGATTAATTATTATTAATTAATCTTAATTAATTACAATTTATTATGGA
>NW_021319843.1:740018-800075 GCF_001605985.2 Dendrobium catenatum | reverse complement strand
TATATTTTGAAACATAATATATATATATATATATATATATATATATATATATATATATTATAACTATATCATAATATATTATTTAATTTACATAATATTATATATATATAAAAAGAAATAAACAAAAAAAAGAAGAAAGATTTTTCAAACAAGTGTCGAAGATCCCGGGCTGTTGTACCTTAGGTCCGGCCGGGATGATTTAAAATTCGAAGACCCGTGCCGTGATCTTAGATCCGGGCGGATGGTTTTAAATTTGAAGCCCCCGCACCATTGATCCTAGATCTGGGGGGATGAAACAAAATTCGAAAACCTCACGAAGTCGATCTTAGATCTTGGAGGGATGATTTTAATTCGAAGACCCTACGCCGTTGACCTTAGGTCTAGGCGGGAAGGAATTTCGGCAGAGGCCGTCCCGATTTCTCCCTCGATGGGGAGGAGATGTTAGGAGGCTGCCGAAATTTCCTGAAAAATTACAGAACCTTTTTGGAGCAATTATAGAGCAATACAATTTGAATTTTAATTAATTAATTGATTAAAATTCTTTAATCAAAATCATTTGAAATTAAAATTTATTGATTGATTAATTAAAAATTTTTGTTAAGAAACAATTTTAAAATCTAAGAGTATTTCAAATCCGAGAGTAAAATTTAAATCAAGGCTCTGTTATTTAAATTTTGAAAAAATTGATTTTTGATTAATTTGAGCAATTAAAAAAAAGTGTAATAAATAAAAGACGAGGGGGTGAGAAATTCCACTAATTAATATATACAACAATACTCTCAAGCTCTCAAACTCAAAAATCCTCTCCACATAAAAACTCTCAAGCAAATTATACAAATTCTCTAAACAATAAATTCTCAACTCAACTCAAACAAAAAACTCTCAAACTCTCCAATAACAATACAAACAATTCAACACACTCAAATTGAACTCATCTGTATGCTCTCCAAAACTCCCCTGTACGAGCTCCTACAGCAACTTGTGGGCTTTATCCTCTATAACTGCAAGCCTTGACTACTGCAATTATTGGCTACGAACACCTACAAATAAACAAATGAAGAGTCAGTACATCATAAATGAATTGAATGCATGCTGATAAATTTAAACTACTGCAGGTAGAACATGGTACTGAAAAGCAAGAAAAGTTAAGTACGAAAAAGCTAGTAGAATAATAGTGCTAAAAAAAGAGTAGAGTAGTGGACTAATGTGGTAGGAAAAAGACTATGAGCACATAACCACTAAAACACTAATATATTGTCAAACTTCTCAAACCACTACTGTCTATATAAACATATAATCAAACTCAAAATGCATGAGCAACTTTTTTTATAAGAATTTGGTTGTAAGACCCACTACCCGACAACTTTCGTAGGAAAGTCGTAAGCCCGACCTTAAGAAAAAGTTTTAGGTAAAAAGTATCCTAACCCCAACCCCCAATTAAAACACCGGCTACTTCTAATAGAAGTCGTAAGTCCGACCTCTGAGGGAAATATTTAGGTGATAATATAATTCTAGACCCCTCACTCTGGCATCCTAGCCTATAGGGTTATGTTGTAAGACCCACCAATAGGCTACTTCTTAGTGAAGTCGTAGGACCCACATCTTAGGAAAATTGTTAATTAAATAGTAATGATCTTAAATCCCAAAAAAATAAATTTAAATCTATGGGCATCATATTTTATAAAGGGTATGTTGTAAGACCCACCTTTTGGGCCACTTAGCTTACAGGAATAGGTCATAAGACTTGTTATTAGGCAACTTCTAAGTAAGCAATAAGACCTATCCAATTGAAATATTTGGGCTACCTTCAATAGGGGCCGTAAGTCCTACTAATTCGGGCCACTTTCTACAAAAGTTGTAAGTTCCAACCAAAATATAATTCGGGCAATTTTCTACAAAAGCCGTAAGCCCCAATCTAAATCTAAATACCTGGGCTACTTCTTAAAGAAGCCATAAGACTCGCTCCAATCCAAACTCTTGGGTTACTTCTAAATGAAGTCATAAATCCCAAACTAAATAAATTTATGGGTATTCTAATAGATGTAAACCCCAAAATACCCAACAAAATTAAAACTCACATCTAATCACTTTAGCTACTCGGGATCCCTGAGAGGAGGCAACTCATGGCTGCTAATCAAATTCCCTGGACACTACAGTCAATGATTGTTAGTGTTGGTAGACTGAAATCTACGGTATACCCAGGATGACAAAACCATGGGATCTTGTTCGGGTTTAGCTCCATTGCCCTCACTATTGAGACTAAAATTACCTAAAATTTATTCATCTTTAATTGAGAGTTCTCTCTTACGTGTTAAGAGGGGGTAATTAACTATGAGTGCTTGCGCTCATATGAAGTAAGGACCCTAGATCTTTTAACCCTCACATTACCCTCAAGGGAAATCTGGTTAAATACAATCTGACTTAAGGGAAATTGAATTCTAGAGCTGCGAAGCAGGATTCATGCATTCGTGCGGTTTTTTTTGAGCCAACACATTTTAAATTATATTAATCATTGTTAACTAGTTTTTATAAAGTAAATATTATGATAACATTGTAATTTAATTTAGTCTTTAATAACAACTTCAAAAGTGTCAATAATCATTTATATAAATATCAAGCATGCCTTAATTGTCAATATGATTACCTCACTAAAGTCTTCATTCCTTCCTCTTTAAAATTGTCTCCTTAGAAATTTAGATTCACCACTAAATTTCTTCTCTTTATTCTCGATGATCACCTATTATATCATCAACTAAAGAAATGTAAAATAATAATTGTGAATGCAAAAGAACAGTCAATCGATAAAAACTCGCCTTTTCGTCCTTTTGGAAAAAATTTCTTCACTAATTTAATGAACAAATCTATCTTACCCAAGCGTTTATATCGATTGACGATTAATTTCTATAATCCATTAGAATTGATTATCTTAATTAAAATAATTTGATTAGAATACCTTGACGGTTTTCGAATTTCCTTTCTTTTCTTCTCCCAAATTTCTTCCTCTTTCTTTCTCAAATTTCCTCTATTATTAATTGACATATATACTCATTTCTTTAGTTTAAATCACAAATTAAATTTCAACAAAATGAACAAATCTCACGAACTTACCTTCCTTTTCTTTCTTCTTCCTCTCTCAGTTGGTCTTCTCTCGTCTACTATTTTTAGGGGTATAAGTGAGCCGAGCTTGCTAGCTGGCTCAAGCTTGGCTCATTTTTGTGCTCGCGAGCCTAGCTTATTAAGCCATGAGCTCGAGCTTGACGAGGTTCGGCTCGCGAGCTCGCGTGCCGACTCAAATTTATTAAATTTAAATATTTTAAAAAATATATAATAATCCCATACATATATTTTGAATTTCTGCCTGTTGAAATTTCAAAATTCCACACTTATTTTGAGTTCTCAAATACCTTCTGATTATGAAATCTCAATTGCCTCTCTGTCTCTCTTATCTGACAGGCCATAAATGCTAACTAGGGCATAACCCTCATTCTCTCTCTGAAAAAAAAGGCTCAAATCTTAATAGCCTTCCTCCCCCCCTCTCTCTCTATTTCTCTCTTCCTCTCACTATAGTTGTAAGGCGAATTAATATCGCTAATTAATTTTTTGAGGGCTGTGCGTGTTGGAAGTCGAACCGGATGGCTCCAGAGGATCGACTAGTTGCTCGAACTCATTTATGGTGGAACGAGTCGAGTTCGAGCTCCATTTTTGAGCTCGGCTCGTTTTAGAGCTTGAACTCGATATTTAACCTTTGAGCTCGGTTCGAACACCTCTTGACTCGAGCTCGACTCTTTTGCACCCCTAACTGTTTTCAGTCCATTTTTTCCATTGGAGCGAGTGAAATGAACATATCTCTCACGAGGGGTTGTTCGTTTTCAATCCCGTACGTGATCCTTCGCTCAGAAATGAAATCAGGCCCTCCAATCCCTGTTCGCGCTCACATGCGGTTCGTCTAGGTTGCGATTCTGCTCGGGTTCTGCCTCTTGCTATAGTAGCTAGCCAGTTCAATTGAATCGGCTAGGCTAAGTTATTACATTTAGTCCCCCTGAAGTGTAACATATAGTGAAAATCTGAATAGACATCTCTTACTAACACCCATCCTAAATAATTTCTATCACGATCGAGTGAATAGGAAATAATATATTCAGACTATCCCGAAACAACATACTTTCTACTTCTAATAAGTTATCTACATATTTCATAGTTGGAAACATATTCACAATATCTCAAATAAAATACAAAGCTTTATTAAACTTTTAAATAAAATTTAAATACCCAAATGTCTTACTGTACAACTTACTGCTCTAATTTTATGTACACCAAAAACTTCTTGTACACAAAATGCAGTCATCCTCCTATCTAGATCCTTGCTGGCTCCTTTAATTTTATTGCAGTACAACAATTGCTAGTGAGCTAAAAGCTCAATGAAATACACAATCGTAGTACAAGAAATAAGAAACAATAATTTGCATTCAATTGTAAATGATATTTGACTTATAATAAAATAGTCATAATCTTTATAAAGGATCAATGCATACAATGGTGCACCGTGTGTATGACGCAGGACCGCATAAGAATGCAATGTTTTGTTAGGAATTTGCACAACTCTTGATTAGAATAAAAGTGAAAAAAAAAACTAGTAGCAGCTTAAACAACGAAGTAAAACATAAAGGGGGTCACACCAGCTTAGGTTAAATCACATAACCTGAGATTTGAAGCTTTCAAAATAAATTAGAAAACAACAATTTGTCATAGTAGTTTAAATAGAAATCCCTAGTCTAACAGTGAGATTGGCAAGCACATGAATACACTCAAAACCCTACGTTTACTAAGCTTAGCAGAAGCAGTAGGAATCGCCCTTCATGACTACAATCAAACACAAGATAAATTTAGATTCAAGAAATATATTAAAAGGGGAAAGTTGAACCTTTTGTCAATGATCGATGGAGATCCTCCACTCGACGCCTTCAAACTATTCTTCGATTGCTTCCACCAAGGTGTCCAGAATGCGCTCGATGTAGTCCTGAACGATGTGATCGACCCTTGTTTTAACGTCAAAGAAAGTGGATTGGAGAATGTCTATGGAAACCGTCTTCGTCGTAGGTTAGGCCGTATTCAGTCTCCGGATTTGCCATTCATAGGTGCTAGGTGATAAATCTCCTCACAACTTGATAGTGCTTTGAGTATTGTTGAAGAGAAAGAAGTTTCTCTTGCAATTTTGAAAGAGGGAAGGCCATGACAAAAATCTGAAGTAAGTTTCAGATTTTGTAAATAGAGGAGAGGAATTTAGGAGAGAAAATCCAAGGAGGGAGCCTTGGGAAAATTCGGCCAGCAGCAGGGAAGGGTTTTAAATTCTTTCCCCAGGGAGACAAAGCACTATGGAAAGATTTCAAAGAAATCCAATAGGGGGGCCGGCGGTAATTAGAGATGGGGAGGATTAGGGATTTATTTCCAAATCCTAATGTTAGAATTTGGAAAGAAATTAAAAGATTTGGGCCTTTGAAAATTTCGGCCAAAGGAGGGAATTGGGGGTTTGAAATTATTTCTTAAGTGGGGAATGGGGATTAGGAAATAATTTAAAAGGGATTTAATGAGAGAGGGGCAAGGGGGTCCGGCGGCATGCATGGGCAAGGGGGGGGGGAATTATGTGGCTATTAATGCTTGCTTAATTAATAAATCAAGATTGGAAAGAAATATTTCATCCTTTCTTAATTTAAAATTTAAATAAGAACTAATTTATAAGGTTTCCTAAAATAAGATTCATATTTAAGTAACTATTTGAAATTCAAATTAATTTGAATTTATTCAGATAGAAGTTACCAAATCTATGAGATCTAACTTAGGAAAGAATTGATGGCAAGTGGGGGAGGAGGAATGGACCAAGGGAGGGCCGGCGGCGGGATGGAGGAGCTCGGGTAGTGTGGCCGGCGGCTTGTTGAGAGGGGGGGGGGGATTGTGGAGCTTGGTGAGGAGGGGATGATGCCTTGGAGATGGAGGTGGTTTGGAGGTACGACTATCCGATGATGGAGGCGGAAGGGGAAAGAACAAAAGATAAAATAGAAAACCACGAACCCGGCCGTCTTCAAGGTTGGTGGGTGATCCGCTCTCCCTCTCCTAGGGAGTTCTCTCCAATCACACTTTCATGCCCTCACAAGAACTCATGCACGGAAGAAAATTTTTGTAATCAACCATTCATTATTTGAAAAATAAAACAACGGGCTATAAATAGCCTAGTACATGAGACTCAAGAAATAAAAGATGAAAATGCCCTCGGGGCTTATATACGAAATCCCTTTACTAAAAGGGTACAACGTGAAATAAAATAACATAATATAAAATAAAACAAATACATCACACATGACTAAAACAATACAATCATAAATTAAAAGCACAATGACTCGATTGTGGCCGTAGATCGGCGGCCACGCCTCTGATAAACCTTCCACGAACTGATGTCCCCATTAGTGTATTCTTTAACTTTTTATATATTTCTGGTTTTGTTCATTTTTTAATACTTTGGGAAAATTATATGATGACTATAGGCTTTTGCACACTACTCTTTCATTTAAGATTAGATATGAGTTTTTAACTTTTTAGAAGACAAAGAGTTAGGTACCTTTTGTACTCTCCCTAAGGTTAATCTCGTTAGGTATTTCACCTTTGCTTGTGCGGTACTATCCCTCGCATATGATTTTACTTGTTTATCTTCTCATTAAACTTCCATTTTCATAACATACATCCATATATCCCTAACTTAGCTAATGATGAACTCAAGTGAACTAGCAAACACATAACATGATTAAAATGGAATAATGCTATCACAATTATATTAAAAAATGCTATCGTAATTATATAAAAATATTACTATTCCTATACTACAGATTGGGTATCTCACCTTGTTCTATAGGGTACTTGGATGAATTTGTTCTCCTTCAATTCTACTGCCTCTTTTCCTCTTATAAACAACCTCAAATAAGTTTGTCCTCTTTCAAAGCACTTCCCGTACCTCTCTTTCATCTTCTTCCCTTCCTTTCCTTCCCTTTTTTCCTTCTCTACTTTCCGATTTCAGCAATCAGACGCAGCAGCCCTTCCTGGTTCTCTTCCTGCCTGCAGCTTGCTTCCCCAGCTTCTCTGTTCGCATGCGGCCTGCTTCGGACTCTAGATAAATATGTGAGGGGAATGGAATGGGAAGTGCTTAATCGTGCTTAATATACTAATTATTTAATAACACTTAGGCTTCGTTTGATTCGATTTATGCTTACATAAAAAGGAGTTTTAGAAAAGGAGGTTGAGAAAAAGTCGTTCAATAAAATGGAGTTTCAAAAATGCGCAGAAGCTCATTAAGGAATTTAAGAACAAGTTGGCAATGTAATTCCACTCAATAGCTTATTGTAATAACAAGGCAATTCAATAAAGAATCTTAGTTTTCCACTTGCTTAGGAGAAGAAGAACATGTAGATTAACCAAACCTAGTAGATAAACCAAAAATAGTAGCAATACTAAGAGCTATTAACCAACAATCCACAATTTAATAATGAGAGTTTTCACCTCGGGGATTGATCACTCAACTACACTAGGCTTTGGCGAGAGAAGATTTTGCACGCTGGAATCGAGATCACCACTAGGAAGACGATGTCGGAGGTCTTTGTCCATAGGAAAGTAGTCAAAGTTGGTGGAGGTGGCGGATGTCCCACGATGATCCAACGGCTTGGTGGATGATGCTCTTCGATCGACAACGCAAGTTGATATCGGATGCAGTCAATATGTCCTTCCACGGTCTCGTCGTGTCCAAGTTGTACGTCAAAGAACGGGGCTGCGAGAATGTTCGTCCGTCCTCGTTCGTCGAAGAAGGAATTGATCAAAATCTGAAATTAATTTCAGATTTTGGTTAGTTTTGGAGGGAATTGATTTGAATTTAAATTTCAAATCTATCGTGATTAAGGCCTTGAATGGGGAGTTAATGAGAGGGGCACAATAAGGGGGCCGGCGGCTTGTAGAGGGAGGGAAAGGGAGGTTATGAAATTTGAAATCCAAATCTATCGCAATTAATACATTGAATTAGCATTGATTGGCTTCCCCCATGCATGGCCGGCGGCATTCAAGGAGAGGGAGGGAATTGTGGAGGTGATTTAATTTTTTTTATTCCTTGATTGGATTCCAATTAATGAGATTGAGGAGAGAGAGGGTGGCCGGCCCTATAGGGAGGAATTTGAGGAGATTTAATTACTTGGATTGTGGGCCCAAGTAATTAAATAAATTAGAATAGGAAATCTGAAATAAATTTCAGATTTGAGAGGCTTTAATGGTTGCATAATTAGTGTAGGAAAATTAGGAGAGAATTAAATCCAAATCAATTTGAATTTGAATTTTGAAATCCCTCCAAATTTGATCACCTAAAATAGGAAAGTAATCAATGCAATCAATGGGGGGATTAATGGTTGGTGGTATGTGGCCGGCGGTATGGGGATGAGGAGGTGGTGCGGTGGTGGGGCTAGGGAGGTGGCCAAGGGGCGGCGGGAGAAGCTGGGTTGGGCGGCGGTGAGAGCAGGGAGCCGGCGGGATGTGGGGGAGGGAGAGGGTTTGAATGTAGAGGTTAACGGCAAGGGCAAGGGCAAGGGGAAGGGGTCGGGTGGCTGACCGGCCAAGTGGTGGGGTGGTGTGGAAAGATCCGGCGGCTAGGGGAGAGGAAAAGAAGAAGAAAATAGGTAGAAAACCAAGAGCTCCACCAAGGGGCTGTTGGGTATTGCTTTGAACCTCTCCTAGGCTACTCCACACTAGAGAACTCACAAAGAGAACTCTAGAACTCACAAAGAGATCCAAAATCAAAGTTGAAATTTTTCATATCAATAATCATCCTCCCATATTACAATAGCAAGGACCTATATATAGGTCTCAACATAAAGAAGAAGCAAAGACCAAATTGCCCTCGGGGCTACATCATGACTCAACTTATAGTAGGGGTACAATAGGGATACATAAAGAAACTAAAAATGCATAAAAAAAAAACTCTGAATCGATGTCCTCATCACATGGCCTCTTATACTTTTCTTCATGAACCCTTTCTACCTTTCTACTTTGAAAATTTTGTTTAACTTAGTGAATGAAAATTCAGGTTTCTTCTTAAGTCTTAGGGATTTAATATTTTGGCTTAGTCCAAGAAAACTTTGTCAGCTCACGAGATTGACAGTTGCACATTGTCCATATGAAATTTTTTGAACTTGTTTTCATTGGAAACTACTGGCACCGTCTTCGAAGATTTGGGCTAACAATATAATACCGTGTCTTTTGACATGCTTTCTTGATAGCTTTCTTTTTGCTGAAGAAGCTTTATCATTATGTCTTCCTGGCGTAGAAGGATTCACTAGAAGTGTTGCAACTTTGGTTGTCAATGGGGTACCTTTTTGGTTAGAAATAATTCTGTCTTTTAGGTGTTGTAACAGGAGTCATTTTATCAAATACTAATGCTCTCTTATGTTAAGCCTCCATTGTAGCGATTGTTGGAGTCTCAATTGGCTTAAACCTTGGTTCATTTGGAATTATTATATTTTACCTCCTTTAGGTCAGTAGGGGAATGTGGTGAGCAAGAACTTAATTAAGTTGGGTTGCAAATTTCCTGGTTTGGATTCGAGCATATACGGTTTCATTATGAATAGTAATCTCTTACGCAGCAGTATTAATAACAATGAATGGCTCGAAGGAGCCTAATTGGATGGTGGTTCTAGTTACTTCAATATTTACCATGGTTTAAAATTGCGCAATAAGAGAGGCGTGCCTCAGCGCAATTTCGTCCATTTAAATCTCAAAGCCTACGCAATGATTTCAAGATTTGAGGCGTACGCCTCAAGTTTACTGAGGCGCGCCTCGCCTCACGGTTGAGAGGCGTCCGCCTCTAAAAATTATGCTCGGTACTGAGCAGTACATGCTCGGTACTGAGCAGTACATGCTCGGTACTGAGCAGTACATGCTCGGTACTGAGCAGTATATGCTCGGTACTGAGCAGTACATGATCAGTACCACTAGGTGCATGCTCGGTACCGAGCCAGTACCGCTCGGTACCGCTCAAAATAACTCTTACAATAAAATTTTGTTCCGTACTGCTCAAAACAACTCTTATATGTTAATGAAAAGAATACTGTGATTTGGGAAAGATGGAGTTTGAGTTGAACTATATTTCATGTTGTTTTATTATTGGGATATTTTGATTTCACTTCATATCTTGTGCATTTTCATGTTTTATATATTATTTACTCATTACTATATACAAAATTTATTATTTTCTGTTTACGCAATTTTTTGATTTTGAGGCTTACGCCTCAAAACGCCTTGAGGCTTACGCCTCTCCTCACGAATGAAAAATGCCTCAATACCCGAATACACAATTTTAAACATTGATATTTACAATAACATTTGACAAACATATACCAGCTCCAATACCCAAGCATTGATATTTACAATAACATTTGGCAAACATATACCAGCTCCAATACCCAAGCATACGGTAAATGGCGTTGTTTAAAAGTCCATTTTACTTAATTTAGAAATGGAGGTTAATAATCAAATTTTTATTGGTATTGCTTTTAATCACATTCAATAATCACATTTCAAATGGTATAAATTACCAACATCATGTCACAATAAACAGGACATTAAGCCTTTAACTATATCTTGCAAAATGGAACTTAGAATTTGTAATTAATTATAATCTTGCTTATGGTAATTTACCTATGAAAATAGGTCTTTTGACATCTTTCATGTTTGCTAATTTTAAACGTTTTTTCTTTGATATTCTCACTTTTCTAGTTCATGCTTCATGGAGATCAAATTATCAGAACTGGGTTTTTTTTCTTCCATTTTGTCTTGTCATTTGCTTCACATAGTTTCTTGTGCTTTTAATTGATGGAGGTTTCTCCAATCTATGAATTTTTAAATATTCTTCATGATGCGTTTGTAATTTTATTTAAAGCAAACAACTTTAGCTGCTTGGCATTCATACAACTCTTTCCATTTGGACTGAGTTGTTTCATTTGTTAGGGGCTTGCAACAGCTTGAAGTTGTGTGCTATACCTGTAATTTAGTCATTGATTTAGTTCTTGTTATTCTTTGTTTTTTTTATCTCTCGTTAGTTTTGATCTATTCTGTTACATAGTGAAGCCATTTTTCTTGCAGTGTGCACATTCAGGAGTTTATCTTTTAGTTTTGCGTGTAGCTCAAATGTCTCATTCAAATGGGCATGATGAAGTAAACCTTATTCTTAGCCTACTTCATAGGCTGGTTTCATCTAATGCGGTGAGTTGCTTTTCAAGATTCTTATTTGCCTTTATACATTGCTTTATTTTTTAGATTTAAAGGTTTATGAATTCATTTTTTGTTATAAGCATTATTTTTATTTGGTACTGTGGTATTGAATGTCCTGCTCTTCTTGAATTTTATTTTATTTTTAATTGGCCTCCACCATGTGGATGATTTTTTGAAGTTCTTAGTCTTTGCTAGATTTGGTAGTTAATTATTTCGCTCGATGCAATTGCTAATTATGTTTAGGAGGGGATATTCTTTTTAGGTATGAACACTTTTTCCTGAACAAGTTGCCCTCCACTACAGCTGGTTTAGTTTTCTTTAAGTGTGTATTATTGGGTACAATATAATTTGCCGGTTCAAGTTGGTTAAGAATGTGAATCGTAGTCTGGTGACGGCACACCTTTGCCTTGATCATTTCTAGGTCATTCCACATTCTCTTTGTTTACTGCATAGTCTTACAACCTCAATTTTAGCAGAAAGAAAGCTTGCTTGGATGAGATCTGACAACAGGCAACACGTGAAGTTTTTATATTTTCTAAGGTTGAAACTGTATGCTACCCTACATGAAGAGTTTGCATGCTGAAGCAAATTGGATGTCCTAGTTTTGGGTTTCTTTGGTCATGGAAATGCAGTAGATTGGTAGTCCACGAAGTGGTTGTAATAATGCATTAATCAAGAATCTTGTTTTAGTTAGTCTTCATATTCTTACTTTTCCAGTTCATATTCTGGTGGAGTTAAGGTTTTCACTAAGCGTACTGGCAGCGCTGCTGCTGGTCTATATTTAGAAGAGGTGTTGTCCTGATGACATGCTTGCAAGGTTGTTATTTCATGCCGGGATCTATTGAGATTATTACTTATGTTAGCGCCTAAGTGACGGCGTTTTTAAAAATTGAGGTTGATCTGCTTTTCCAATTGCTTTTACTTGTTCGCTGCAGGAACTGTATTCTTTTTATAGTTTAATACTTGTAATAGAAATTTTTAAATTTTTTGCCTTTTTGTTCTTGCAGGCTCTGTGTTTTAATTTATTGCATTTGGATGAATCCCTGTATACCAAAGCAGCTCGAAATAATGGGCTTATTGAACAAAATCTTTGGTATGTGGTGGAATTAGCTTTCAGTTTTGATTTTTTATTACGGTTTCATATTTCTCATGTCTTTCTTTGCTTTAGCATTGATGTAGTGAGGTTTATCAGCTCTTTGACTGTTCATTTTATTGAGGATGGTGGACATGGAAGTAATATTGCAATATGCCTCAATATTTTGGCGCAAATGTTGCAGTGGTAGGTTACAACTATTCTCTACACTATTTAAATAAAGCAAGTACAATAAACGCAACTGGCTTGACACTCACCCTCATTACCACCTGAATCAAAATTTTGACGGTTCTGTCGTTATATCATTTGTAGAAAAGTTGATTTCTTATCTTCCTTAAATAGAAAGTTTACTCCATTTTGCAGTTTGCTCTGCACATGTAAAATGTGTCGTCTTTTTCTTAGTTTCACAAGAAATATTTGAATTTGCATCCTTGAGAGATGGTATTTTTATGTATGTCTCTTTGTAAATTTAAAGATTTGAAATGACTAATTATTTATTTATTTTATTAATGTATTTTTTGTGGTTGTCCAAAGAAAATTTAAAGTTTACTTGGAAATTTCAAGCTTCAATTGGAACTGATGTTGAGCTAATTATATTTTTGGGGAATGTTTAAGATATATTGACTCGGTGCCAAATGTTGGCCATTAAAAGAGAAGCATAATACTAAGTTAAGTGTTGCAGAGATGAGGATGCTCAGGTGGATGAGTGGCTTTACGCTTAGAGATAGGATACGAAATGAGCATATTATTGAAAAGGTTGGAGTAGCGTGGAAGATAAGATTAGAGAGAGTCTCCTTAGATGGTTTGGTCATATAAAACGACAGCCTTCCGATGACACGATTAGGAAAGTAGATGTATTAGATTTGACTTATGTTACGATAGGTAGAGATGACCTAAAAATACTTGGTTAGAGATTATTAGAAATGATCTTTCCTTATTAGATTTAAACAAGAATTTGACTTTTAACATGACACAATGGAGAAAAAGGATTCATGTAGCCGACCCCATATAGTGGGACAAAGGCTTAATGTTGTTGTTGTTCTCGTGCTAATCTAGGTTTGCTAAATGGGCAAACCCCTATAGCCATACCTGGCCCTTTCATGAATATAGTGGGCTGGCTGGTTGATCTAACTTGCAAGCACTCTTATTGCTATGATAGTATTTTGATGTCGGGAAAGGTGGTTTTAAAACATTATACTTTGGTTGGCAGCATGATTGTTATTACATAGCAGATCCTTGTGTTAATATATTAATACTGAAAATGATCGAAATAGTCCCTTGACTCTTTATGAAGGACCAAAATGGTCCCCAACTAAGCTTCTGCCACCATAGGCTAGCTTACATCAGGACCACCAGCTACTCCCTTCCATCTCCGCCTTCATTACTGCCTCCAACCTGCTTCTCTGCCTACCATAAAAGCTAGCCAACAGCTCCTCTTGGTTCTTGGAATCCACTATGTCTTCCATACATGGCTACAACTATTACTTCGCCTTTCTCCTACCAGCTAATCCTTCCATACAAGGCTGCAACTACTACTTTTCCTATCTACTTCCATTTGCTCCTACCATACAGGGTTGCCAACTTCTTCTCCCCCGCCATACAAGATCCTTGCCATATGCTGTTCGCTAACTTATTGAGGAATTAGATTATTTCCTGATTCATTATTACGTGTGTCAATATTTGACCTGATTTGGATCTGACCCAAAAAATCCTGGTTTCGATTCAACATATTTGGTAAACTTGTCTGGTTTGTGTTCAATACTTCAATATCCCGACCTATTTTTAAAACCGGGTTTGGACCCGGATTGACCCGAAAATCTGAAATTGACTAGGATTGAATCATTATAAATAATTATGTTAATTTCATTCCTTTTTCCCTCTTCATTAGATGTATTATGGTCTAATTTTGCTCCTAGTATTTCTTTTTATTCTAGACTTTTAACTTCGGCTATAAATATTTTATCACTTTTTATGATGCACTGACACTTCTCCTCAAAGAGGCGTGCAGTGTCCGACACGACAGTCCTCCGATACATGTTGAACACGCCGAAAACGTGTCCAATTAAAAAACTATTAAAGATAAATTGGACACACGTGTCCGACACACGTATCCTAAATACAACAACAACAACATCAAGCCTTTATCCCACTATGTGGGGTCGGCTACATGAATCCTTTTTCTCCATTGTGTCCTATTAAAAGTCAAATTCTCGTTTAAATCTAATAAAGAAAGGTCATTCCTAATATTTTCTAACCAAGTCTTTTTAGGTCTACCCCTACCTTTCTTAAAATAAGTCAAATCTAATACCTCTACTCTCCTAACCGGGTCATCGGAAGGCCGCCGTTTTATGTGTCCAAACCATCTAAGGCGACTCTCTCTAATCTTATCTTCTACTGGAGCTACTCCAACCTTTTCACGTATATGCTCTTTTCGTATCTTATCTCTAAGGGTAAAGCCACTCATCCACCTGAGCATCCTCATCTCTGCCACACTTAACTTAGTATTATGCTTCTCTTTTAATGGCCAACATTCGGATGACCAACATTCGGCACCATAAAGCATTGCAGGCCTCACATGTATCCTAAATATTTTATGAATTTTTTAAATATAATTTCTTGTATTTAAAATTTTTACTTATTTAAAATATAAAAAAATATGTTTCTTATTTCTTATCTACAATATCAAATCAATCGTCCGCACTTGATACCCCATTCATCGAATATTTTTATTTTCATTTCTCTTTGGCGGGTTACTGCTTTGATTTCACAACAATGCTCGATATCATCTGAACATCGACGTCTGACATCGTTACAACATCAACATTTCAAAACGATCACCATATCAAAGTCTGACGATGTCTTTATATTGATGCTCGATGCTAGCAATTTTTACATCGACAACTTGACATCTCATTTTACTCCAACGCCTTCTCAACATCGACAACCAACACTCTCTCAACATTGACGATAAACGCCCTTTAACATTGACGATCAATATTTACTGCATAACATCATTGCCCGAGTCTCGACAGCATCGTCATTTCCTTTCTCGATAATTGATAAACGACATCGACGTCCGACTCATGACATCCTAATGTTAATCATTTTAAGCTTAAATTTTAGTTAAATAACTTAATATTTCTAAATTATTTTAAAATTATATTTATTCAATTTTATATACTATTTTTAAAATATAAAAAACTATAATACCGTGTCCGTATCCTATATTTTCAATAATTGACGTGTCCCGTGTCTATGTCGTGTCGTGTCCGTTTTTCCATGTCCGTGTCTGTGCATCATAGATCACTTCTCTCTATTGAAATAAGAAAATATATTGTATTCATCTCTCATATTTCTCAACATGGTATTAGAACCACATTATTCGACATACTCACAGAATTTTAGGTCTTCACTATCCTTCCTTTTAGGCTTGTTCTTGATTAAACCAAGATAATGGTTAAACTAGAGAGGCCTTAGAATGATGATCATCCTTTGGTGTTGCCTCCTCCCATGAATCGAGATCCACTGGCATCACTTGTATTCAAAAAGCCTTCTCTAAGTTGCTTCTTATCCAATGTCAACCAAAATCTTCTAGACCTAAAAATCATCATCAGTGTTTTTGCATAAATAGGTATGATCTTGACTGCTTGAAATGGAATTCCACTATCCTGGAAATCCGCTATCCTAAGTTGTGAACTTTGGATTCTCTGATCATATTATAGGGGATGGCTATGTATGTCAAATTCATCCTTGTTTAAAGAATTACACAATCAAAATGATCGAGAGTTCAACATTGTAAGTAACTGGCTTGGAGATTATCAATGTCACTAGCTCTCTAGTTTTTAATTTAGTTCTTATGGTTCCTAAGTTTTCATGTAACTTGTTATCAATTAATAAAATTACCAAGGTTAGGAACTATACTATTAATTTTCCTCCTACTTTCGAATTCAAGGATAGAGGCCTAGGAAGAATAATTCGCAAGAAGGAAAATACTAGCCTCCTACCTCCTAATTTATGAAGGGAATCTTGAAAGGAAAAAGAAAATGTTCAATATTTATCATCTTTAATGAAAGCACAATCTTGGTTGTGGCTTTCTTGCCTTGGTCTTCCAAATTTCAAACGAGATTCTTATCCTTATAGAACATACCAAACTTTTTGTAACTATCCATAGTGACATTTATGGCCCATCTTTGGTGATAAATATATCTGGTGCTAGGTAGTTTATATCTTTTATTGATAGTCAAATTATAACCACTCGTGATTTTCCTTATGAAAGACAAATCTGCAATCAGTTCCAATTTCCAAAATTTTTTACTAAATTAAAAGCCAATTCAAAACTCAAGTTCAAGTCTTTAGTACTAATAACGAGAAATAATGTTTTTGTTTCATTCTTGGCAAATATATCCTCTGATAACAATATGCTCACTAAAAAATATGTGACGCTTGTAAAATGCATTTGCAAGTTAATCAGCTGTTTAGTCATAAATGCATAATCAAAATGCCCAACTGTTTTGTGCAAACTCCAATGGTTCCTCCACAATAACATACTAAAGTACCCATTGTTAATAAACATAACATCTCAAAATTTCAATAATTAGTTTGGGGATCAATCAGTCTATTACAACCTGGCTGTCCGAGGTGCTCAACACTGAGGCGAGTAATTTGACTCATGTGATGCATTTTTTTTGTACGTACTCCCTATTAGTAGTGCTGCTACCTAGTAGGATAAAGCATGTTGCCTTGAAGCAACTCTTTCACCTAACTTCCACCTTGCTGAAGACTAGCTTATATCCTCAAAGAGAATATCCTAATATTTCCATCATCAACATCCACACCAACAAACTCGCAAGTTCAGAAATCCTCAAAACTTAATAACTTGTGATGCATGCACTCAACAAGTCAAAAAAAAAAAAAAAAAAAAAAAAAAAAAAAAAAAAAAAAAAAAAAAAAAAAGTGTAATGGAAATTTGGCATCACTATTATTTGATGATCTCTTAGATCTATCCCTTCTCCTTGCTGGAGTGTTGCTTTCATCTTTAAAATTAAATGAAATCTCGTCATAGTCACAGGTCAAATGTAAACATACAGCCATCCCTTGTAAAAGTACATATAAGCATGCTATGCAATTGAACTCACAGTCATATGATTATTGTGTGAGTGTTCTAATTATCTTGTTGAAAACTAGCTTGCCTATGCAATTCAAATATCGATAGTTAGGTCTTAGAATTGTCAATGTGTTCAAGTTGATCATAAGTGTATATATTTTTAGTTTCTTGATCATCCAAAAATCTAGTCTACATTTGATTTATCAAAACCTAAGATTTAGACACAAAAATTACGATTATTCATAGGCACTTTCCCTTAAATAAATGTAGCCTTGAAACAAAGTTAAAGTTTCAAAGTTTCCTACAACTAGCTTTTTATTAGGTGAATTACCTAATAATTTGGGCTATTTAATTTGAATTTTGTCTGACAATTAGGTGTTTTATTTTATACAATTTTTTTAACTAAACTTCAATATATAAATTGTGGTCCTCAATAGCTGTTAAAAAAGAAAGGATTCATTAAGCTAACCCAAAGTAGTTGAGACGAAGATGATGTTGTTGATGTTAACTTATTTTTTGTGTTATGTGAGTTAATTGTTATCAAAAAGTGCCTTTTTTTGGAAGAGGCCGACTAATTATGTTTGTTTTTCTATTGCAGTGCACCTTCTCACGTAATTGATATGGTGTTGAGTTCAAATATATTTGGTACAACATATGTTGTGTCACCAAGGTGAATGATTTGTTTAGCCTTTAAGTTTTAAGAAATTCATCAATGAAGTCATATTGAATCATGTTCTGCTAAAAGTTGTGCCCATGTCTTTTCATACTCTATTTTGAGCCTATAGGAGTCCGTTGCTTCAAATTATATTAGGTAATCGTGTGTTTTCAACTTAATTTTTATTTCAATGGCACCATTAAAATTTCCTATTGCTGACCCCACATAATATGGTAAAGGTTTGATATTGTTGTTGTTGTCACCATTAAAATTTCAACTGTATCGATGGCTTTGGTTTTGTTTTTCTTTTTGTCTAAGTAGTTCAAAAATGAAAATAAGTCATTCTAGATGTAATTTTGAGAAATTCAAAATTAGAACTATGATTTAGAATGGAAAGGGATTATGTCATTTCACGACCTTATTACTAAATAAGATAATAAACTCTTAGTAATAATATGATATTAACTTGTAAATTAAAGCACACATGCTACTTTTGTATTTTTTGTTTGATGGAAGATTCAAAACGTTATTATACTTAAATTACAATTGGCATGTAACATTATGATGAAAGATCAGGTAATGAAGTCAATAAACATAGAATTTGTAGGATAATGCTTAGCAATTTGACAGTACTCTGTCTGTTTACTTCTTTTTTTGTCTGGATTCTAACCATTAAAAAAGTGCTTGGCATGTAATCCTAATGGGCTGTAGAGTACAAAATGCATGCAAGTTTTGGATAAAATTCTAATTGTGTTTCGACGACTACTTAAGTATTTTGATGGAATTTTGATTGAAACTCTATCAAACTTTTCAATTTTATTCTAGAACTTTTGAAATAACCTAATCTTAAAAAATTATCCTGTTTTGATTGAAACCACCAATGAAATTAATCTTAAGCTACTGGAGCTGAAAATCTTGCTTGAAACATATTGCATATTCTTCATTTAAGGTAATTGGTAATAAAACATTCTTACGTCCTTCTAATGCTTTTTTATGAGGAAGAACCTCGAAAGATTTCCTATTCACTTGTGGAATAGATTTTAAATGTTATTTCTTGTGATTGTAATTATTATATCAAACAAAGTCCGATTATTTCCATATTTTATTTTGCATTTAATATCCTTTTGTTACAAACAAAATTTTGTTAAATGGATTTTAATATTTTTAAAATAATTGATCCCTTTTATAGGAAGGTGATTTTGCTTATTGACGGTGTCTATTACCGTAATCAGCAAGCCATAAACTGCATGCTAATCTTTATTTAATTAGGAATAGCCTATTATAGTCTTTGTACTCTAATCATGATTTGAGGCCACAATCAAGAAAAATATTCATTTAATAGCCATCTTGAATGGGTCGTCATGGGCTTCATGTCAAGCGTAACTGATCCCTCCTTTCTTGTACGTTGTTTCTGCTTGTGATTATGGATTTCCACTTACCAATGTATGCCTGCCAAAGGCACTTTACCTGCAATACCTTTGGATTTACAATTTCTTGCTTTCATTTCACTTTAAACAAATATTAATGGATTGCTATTTCAATAGGATAGTGCATAGAGGCTTAAAATGACAAATTTCCAAAACATTGGTCAGATTAGGAAAAATTGTCGTGCAGGAACCAGGAAATTTCTTCATTTTGAGGAGTTAATATTAATTTAACAATAATTGTGTGAGTACATTGAAACTTGTGTTTATGTGTTGAAGTAAGCCTTCCAATATTTAATTCAATCGTAATTGTTGAACTATTCCCTGCAATGTTATGTAGGTATTTGTGTATGTCCTGATTGCCTATCTTCAATGAGAATTTGCACTCGAGTATTTGAATTTTTTACTGCCATTTTGCTCTTCTTAATAATTCTGTTTTCTATCAGTGATGCATGGCTACTATCTGGTGGACTTTCTGAAATGCTTTTAGTTGGCCATTCGGAGGAAAGTGGATGCTTTTTGTTGACAGCATCAGGTATGCATCCGCTTAATAAACAAAATAAGATCTTTGTCGTTCCTTGTCATATGTATGCTTGAAAGTTAGGTCTTTTTCTTAGGTTGAAATTAATCTGCTTCTTAATATATATTTTCTTTTCTTCTGCTGTTTAATGCTGGCGCAAATTTTCCTTCATCAATCTGTTTTTTTTTTCTTGTTCTTTTTTCTCCATAACCTTTTGTTTACCTTCTGTTTTGTTTTTCTGTTGCCTATAGCATAGTCTCTATGTTACTTCCGAAGCTATTTCTGACTTTTTAATTCTGAATCCTAAGTTGATTCTCATGATCCGTCTGTGCTTTACTTATTCAGGCTGTCTTATCGGGACTGACCCAAAAAAACAAAAGCCTTGCTGCTTCTGACAGCACAAGCAAGAAAACCTTTTTTTTCCCCTTCAATATTACAGTAAAAGTTGGAAGATCTAATTGCAATATGAATATTTGGCTAACGTGATAATGGACAAATTTATTTGTATCGTGTGAACCTTTGATTAGATATTTCCTGGTTTTGTTTGGATATGTATTTGTCACCGAATTTTATTTTGAATTAAGAATGTAATGTAGTTCCTTTTCTTTTGCTGTCCGGGGTAAAGCGACTTTCCATAACAAATAGAGATAAAGGGTCCATATGATTTTTTTGCAAATCTTTAGCTTTGTTCTGTCATAAATTTTTTTTTTTTTAATTTTATTTCAGCACGTCTTTTATAGAAGTTGAATATAACTTTTGTTATTGTTCCTTTGCAGTGCTTGATCTAACCGTCCATCTTATTGAGAAAGGCACGGGGGATACAGTAGTTTGTGCACTTGCTGTATTTTCTCTGCGATACTTCTTTGTTAGCCACATGCATATGATGTACAAACTGAAGTATGGGCAGTGGAAAGTAATTTTGAAGGTATGGTTCAAGGTTGTGGTCGCTAGTTGATTCCAGAGCTCAACTTTTTTCACTTGTGCTTGTTCTTTAAATGACAATATGTACTTTCTTTCATGAAAAAATGGCCATTTCCTCCCTGAAGTTTGCTTTATACTAATGTGCGCTCCGAAAATTCGTGCGCCAGCCTACGCTCTTTTGAGGGAGTTCTAACGAATTAGGTTCCGTGATAAAATTTCAGAAGGCAGATTGAGTTTGAAATAAGAGACTACCGAGAGATTTCGCCCTCATTTTGTGAGGACTTTATGATCTGAGTTATGATTTCTTATATGCGCAAGCCCCTATAGTTTGTTACCCCTCCCGATAATGAGGGAGAACTTTCAATTAAGGCTAGTCCTCAAATGAATACATTTTTCCCGTAGATATGTCATATCCTGCGTATAGTAGCACAATTCTTATCTGGATTGGAAGATGCAATCATGCAGCTCTTGTTCCTCTAGGATTGAAGATTATACTGTATTAGTGGAGAGAGCAAAAACGGTAGAAATGGACATCCAAAATAACTATAGAAGATGTGAGTTTTTGAAGAGGAAGAGTGGCTTTGTTATGAGAGCTTCTCAGGATTCACCCAACAAATCCATTTCACAATATGAGAAATTTAATTGGAAGAAGGCAAAGCCCAGTAGTAGTGGTAGTCAGATGAGCATGAACAATTGCAACAAGTGGGAAAGCAAACAAGGAAGAATTTCTATCTGGTACAAGCACTTGTTTTTGGTGTCATCAATCAGGTCATATAGCTTAAAAATGCTCTACTTTGGAGCAAAGACCAGAAGGAGAATCAATGATGAATATTGGACCTCAAAAAAATGTCAGAAGACGAAGAGTGATAGAATTAGTTGCTTATACTTCAGGATCAAGTCAAGGTCAATAAAATACTCTGCTTAGAGTCTATGCACTGTCTCAGCAGGATGCCAAGGACTCACCTGAAGTGATTACATATATGTTTTTATTTAATTCATAAGAATTTTGTTAATTACATAATTAATTAAGTAATATAAATAAGCAAATAATATGAAAATTGTTAAAGAAATAATATATGTATATGTTAATTCCTATGAAAATTTCACTTGAATATGCTACCATTATATGAATTTGATATGATATTGGAATGGATTGGTTATCAAATCATTTTGTGATTATAGAATGCAACAAGAAGATTGTAAGATTTAAATTCCCTGGAGAAAAAAGAATGTAAATTTTATGGAGATGGAGGAATTTCTTCAATAATAATAACATATATGAAAGCTTGCAATTTTGTATCCAAAGAGTGTTAGTGTTTTCCTGCTCAAGTAAATGATACAAATAAGGAAGTTAAAGAGTTGAAGGATATATCTAGAGTCAAAAAATATCCAGAGGTGTTTCTGGATGATTTGCCAGGATTATTATAAGAAAGAGAGATAGATTTCACTATTAATTTGATTTGGGGTTCAGAATCAGTGTCAAAAACACCCTGCAAGACGACAGTTAATGAATTATAAGAGTTAAAAAGTTAATTACGAAAGTTGTTAGATAAATGGTTTATCAGGCCAAGTTCCTCGCCATGGGGAGCTCCAATATTGTTAGTAAAAAAGAAAGATGGGAGCTTTAAAATATGCATTGATTATAGAGAATTGAATTAGCTCACTGTTAAAAATAAATATCCATTTCCCATAACTGATGACTTATTTGATCAACCTCTAAGATTGATTTGCTTTTTTAGTATCTGATGCAAGCAAAAAAAAGCAAAAAATTAGGCCAACCCTAATTTTTTGCTAGAAATGACATTTCCTTACTAGGATAAAGAAAATACATAAAGACACTTTTGAAATAAAAAAAACAACAACTTTATATCATATAAAACGACCATACAACAAAAGATACTTACAAACGACTCAAACAAAACACCTAAAGTTGCATTCATCCATTGAGAGAAGAATGATACAAGTGGGGTGGATTCTTGCGTATAGAATAAGAGGTTAGAAGCCAAGACGAAACATAGGAGAAGCTCGCAAGCATTCCAAGAAGAAGAGAAGAGAGAAATGGAACAAGCTCGCAAGCTTTTCCAACAAAAAACCCTCAGGCTTTCTATTCCAAAAATCACATTATAACACTCTTTTTATTCCAAAACATCTACTATTTATAGACCAAAAGAGGGCAGCTAAACAGCCCCTTAAAGCATGAATTAAACCTATTAGATTTAGGGAAATGAAAGGCCAACAGCCACCAAACAGCAGCCCCAAACAAGCTCAGGAAACAAGGGAAAAAAGGCCACGGGAAACCAAGCAGGCAGCCACGGGAAACCTAGCCATCAAGGGAACCGAGGAGCCAGCACAGAGAACAAAGGGCCATGGCACGGGATGTGAAAGCTGTTTTTCTTCTAGGATCGTCCAGGATGAAGTTGGATCGTCCTGGGACGATCGGTATAGGTTTGTACAGGTTTTGGGGACAGAGAAGTTCGTCCCAGGATGAAATGGGGTTCGTCCGTACGAAATTTTTTCAGAGAGCAACTCGTCCAGGTACGATAACTATTTCGTCTGAACGAATTTTATCCAGAGGGTAAATCGTCCAGGGACGATTTGGGATCGTCCGGGACGATCTGGTTGGATATATATGAAAATGAGATCTTTTTGAAGAGAGAGAAAAGCCCAGGAGAGAAAACTGAAAGAAAAAGAAGAAAGTGTTTTTTGGACGACCTCTGTCCGTAGCTGTAGTTGAGAAAGTTGACCGACTCGAGGTAAGGCACATTCCACCTTTCTCAATTTTCAGAAACGAGAATTTTGATGACTTTTCTGTTTCGAATTTTGGTTTCGTTAGTGAAATTCTGTTATTATTTTGTACTGATAAAAGTTTTACTGCATAACTTTTGGTATGTTTCTGAGATGATAATTGTGCACGTTTTGAGTATTTTCTGGAAGATTTTTACCGGATAGTTTGAATTTTACGGGGTTTTGATCGAATAACAATTTATCTGGATGTCTGAAATTATTACTTCAGTACAATAAAAGTCTTATAATGATGTTTGACATTATCTATGGTAATTTGATAAATTTCTGAATCTGAAAATTTTGTGTAAATTCTGTATATTGCCGTTATGTCGCTGACGATTTTCTGACGAAATCTGATTTTCTGAATTGAATGTTATGATGTGATGTGCTATCAGAAGGGAGTTATAAGGGGTCAGATTCTGTCTGTGTTAGTAAAATCTGAAAATAAGTTCTGTTTTGAAAATTCTGTATATTTATTTTGTTCTGCTGCTTCAAACACAAAGGGAGACAGGGGCCATAATCCGTTGAGATTCTATCAGTTTTAGGGAAGGGAGACATAAGGGGTCAGAATTCGTTGAGATTCTGTTAGTGTCAGGGAAGGGAGGCATAATGGGCCAGAATCCGTAGAGATTATGTCAGGATCAGGGAATCTGTTATATGATATGTGATATGTGATATGTGATGTGTGATATCTGAAATGTGATTTTAGCTGATTTGAATTCTAATTGTACGATCTGATCTATTCTTTGATTTGAAAGTTTTATAGGTTTTATAAGATTTGTTCTGCACTCTGATTTGAATTCATGTACCTGTGATTTGATTTCTATTTGATCAAGTATCTGTTCTATCGGTTATACGATTTCTGTACGACTATTTGAATTATGTACGGCTCTTTGAATAACTGCTTATGATGTGTTTTCTGATGTGAATTTCTGGAGATTTTGATTGGTGAGTGTAGTCTTGCTGAGCTGTTAGCTCATCCTTGTTTTCTGCGTGATTTTCAGGTTCTGGGAAAGGGAAGAATGTATTGGATTAGCCGTTCAGTGTCTTATCAATGATTAGGTATTTTTGTACTTTTGATTTTTGTACAGTCATGATTTTTCTGTTCTGTTATTTCTGTCTGTAGCCATGCACTATATTGTATATGATTATTTTGATGAAAGGAAGAATAAAATAGTGGATGCATTTCTTTTAATGTATTGGAAGTTTATAGCAGCTCTGTGTTTCTGTTTGTTTGAATATCTGGAAGAAAGTCTGAAACAAATTCCAAAACTAGATCTTGGATTTTCAACATTTATCGCGACCTGACGCGAAGGGACTCGTTCCGGTCGGGTTGGGTCGTGACAATATTTTAGTGGTATCAGAGCAATGGTTTTGGAATTTGGATTGTAAGACAGGGCTATAGGAATTGATCTATAAGTCTGTTGGGGGGTAGTTCTGGTTTGTCTGGATTTTTATTATGTTGTTTTGTGCATAGTTTTCTGTGTGATTATGGATTTGCCAGACCCAGATATGATTGATGGGCAGAGTGCTAGTCAGGCAGCTCCTGTGAACAGTACTGCCCCAGTGGTTGGTTCTGATACAATTTCTCAGTTTGCTACATTGGTTGCTCAGATGATGAGCGAGACACAGAATATTGCCTCTACTGTTAGATCTGAAGATGTAGATAGACATTTACAGATGTTTCTGAGATTGAAACCTCCGAGGTTTGAGGGCACTGTTGAGCCCAGAGCAGCTGAGGATTTGTTAAGAAGGTTAGAAAAGACATTTAACGGTATGCAGTATCCTTCGGACAGGAAGGTACCGTTAGCTATTTTTCTGTTAGATGGTGTGGCTGAGCACTGGTGGATGGGCTAGCAGGAGGAAAAGTTCCAATGTTAATTGAACTCTCTGATTACTTGGGAAGAATTTTCTGAAGTATTTCGATTGTGGTTTGTATCTCCTTCTGCAAGACAGCAAATGCAGGAGACTTTTCTGAGGTTGGTTCAGGGGAGCAGGACAGTTATGCAGTACGATGCAGAGTTTACTGCTCTGGCACGATATGCTCTGCAGCTGGTGAGTACTTTTGCTGAGAAGTGCTATAAATTTCTGAGGGGACTACGAGATAGTCTGAGGCAGCCCCTGGTACTATTTCACATTTCTGATTTCTCTGAGCTTGTGGAGAGAGCTCGTCTGATAGAGAATGATCTGATGGCTACTCAGCAACAGTGGATTGCTAGTAGGAAGAGATTCAGTGGTGATGCTTCTAACAGTGGGTTTTTTGAAAAGAAGAGATTTGTTTCTGGAGACTCCAGGAGGAGTGGACAGTCAGGATCCACTACAGTTTCTGGTAGTGGCAGTATTACTAGTTCTGGATCAGTCAGTGGGGCACCTGTGTGCCAGACTTGTGGAAGAAGACATTTTGGCCAATGCTACATGATGACTGGTCAGTGTTTCAGATGTGGTCAGCCAGGACATCAGATTGCAGAATGTCCACAAGCTGGATTTGATCGACGATCGGAGTCCAGATCTGATAGTTTTGTTAGACCAGCAGGAAGACCGAGGACAGTTCCTCCACGTACTGTTTCTAAAGGATCATCTGGTAAAGCTGGTGGATCAGGTTCTATGTCGAGGAGTACCTAGTGGTAGTCAGAGGGAGTCTGGTAGTTCTGCAGCTCCTGCTCCAGCTCCAGTTTAGCCACGTGTGTATAGTTTGAATCAGCAAGAGGCTCGAGATGCTCCGGATGTGGTGACAGGTACGGTTTATATTTCTGACTATCCCTGTCGTGTTTTGTTTGATTCTGGAGCCAGTCACTCGTTTTTGTCCGAGCATTGTTTTGATGCTTTGCATATGAATTCTGTGACGTTACCGATTTCTCTTAATTTTCTTTTGCCGGCTATGAATAATTTGATTGCTCGGAAGTTTTGTTTTTGTGAGATTGATATTTCTGGCAAGAAGTGGAAATCGTGTTTGATTTTATTATCGATTCCTTCGTATGATGTGATTTTGGGCATGGATTGGCTGAGTCTGTATAAGGCTCAGATTGACTGTTTGAAGAAGTAAGTGAACTTGCTTATGGATGGTGAAAGATGTGTATTTCAAGGATTAAGAGTAGTTTTATCTTGTCTGATTTTTGTGTTTGAAGTCAGAAGATTGTGGAAGAAGGGCTCTACGGTGTTTTTGGCCTCAGTACGGGATATGAATATAGATGCGGGTTCTATTTCTTAAATCCCAGTTGTATGAGAGTTTTTAGATGTATTTTCTAAGGAGTTGGTTGGTTTGCCTCCGGATAGAGTTGTTGAGTTCTGTATTGATGTTTTTCCGGGTACTTCTCCGATATTTAAGTCTCAGTACAGGATGGCATCGAAGGAACTTTCAGAGTTGAAAGTTCAGCTCCATGAGTTGGTGGATAGAGGATTTGCTCGTCTTTGTGTTTCTCCTTGTGGATCACCTGTTCTGTTTGTGAAGAAGAAGGACGGGACAATGCGTATGTGTGTGGATTACAGAGATTTGAATAAAGTCACAATCAAGAATAAGTATTCGTTGCCACGAATTGACGATTTGTTTGATTAGCTGGCTGGATCTTCTGTGTTCTCAAAGATTGATTTGAGATCTGGTTACTATCAGATGAAAGTAAAGGAAGATGATGTGATGAAGACAGCTTTCAGTACTCGATATGGGTACTATGAGTTTTTGTTTATGCCTTTTGGGGTCATCAATGCACTTGCTGTTTTTATGGATCTGATGAATAAAGTGTTTAGGAGTATCTGGATCAGTTTGTGATCGTCTTTATAGACGATATTCTGGTATATTCTGCTTCTGAGGAAGATCTTAACAAACATTTGAGAACTGTGTTGGAGACATTGAGGCAACACTAGTTGTTTGCTAAATTCTCCAAATGTGAATTCTGGCTGAAGAGCATTTCATTTCTGGGGCATGTAGTGAGCGGCGAAGGTATTTCTGTTGATCCCCAGAAAATTTAGGCAGTTGCTAATTGACCAAGGCCTACTACGGTATTTGAGGTACGTAGTTTCTTGGGCATGGTTGGCTATTATATAAAGTTTGTGAAGGGATTTTCTTAGATTTTTTCACCTCTGACGAGACTGTCTCAGAAGTCAGTAGCTTTTGTTTGGACGCCGAAGTGTGAAGCTAGTTTTTAGAGATTGAATGATTGTTTGACTTCTGCTCCAGTATTAGCACTTCCGTCAGGTACGGAAGGATTTCATGTGTTCAGTGATACTTCACTGAAAGGTTTGGGTTGTGTTCTAATGCAGCATGGTCAGGTAATTGCTTACGCTTCAAAGCAATTGAAACCACATGAAAAGAATTACCCGACACATGATTTGGAATTGGCTGCAGTTGTATTTGCTTTGAAGATTTGTCGTCACTACTTGTATGGCGTCAAGTGTGAGATCTTTACAGATCATAAGAGTTTGAAATATATCTTCACTTAGAAGGATCTGATTTTTAGGCAAAGAAGATGGCTTGAGTTGATCAAGGACTACGATCTGACTATTCAGTATCAGCCTGGTAAGACTAATGTGGTAGCAGACGCTCTGAGTAGAAGTCTTCTGGATTATCAGGTATTCACCTTACTTTTGATGAGTATCTGATATGAGATATGGAAAGATTACAGTTGGAGGTGATTTCCTCTATTGGTCCGGATTCCGGTGTGTTGACTCAGATGAACATTCAGTCTTCCTTGGAAGAAAGGATCTATGAAACGCAATAGTCAAACTATTCAAAGCTGATTGTTTAGATTGAATATGGTAAGAAACCTGAACTACGTATTTCTGATTATGGTGTTATTTTCTGTAAGAACAGGCTGTGGATTCCTATGTTTGGAAATCTGAGGAAAGAGATTATGTACGAATCTCACTATTCAAGCTATACCATTCATATAGGAAGTGGTAAGATATACGGAGATATAAAAAGTTTATTTTGGTGGCTTGGAATGAAAAAGGATATAGCTGAGTTTGTTTCGAAATGTGAAGCCTGTCAGTTAGTGAATGCAGAGCATCAGCGACCAGGAGGTCTTTTGCAGTCGTTACCTATCCCTGAGTGGAAGTGGAAGGAGGTAATGATGGATTTTGCTATGGGTTTTCCTCGATTAAGGCAAGAACATGATGCTATTTGGGTGATTGTCGATCGATTGACGAAGTCTGCACATTTTCTTCCGATCAGACAGACAGATCCGGTGGATAAGTTAGCTCAGGTATATGTGAAAGAAATTGTCAGATTGCATGGTGTGCCAAAAGTGATTGTATCTGATTGAGATGGAAGGTTTACTTCCAGACTTTGGAAGGATATTCAGCAAGGCTTGGGTACGAAGTTGCATTTCAGTACTGCTTTTCATCCGCAGACTGATGGACCGTCTGAGAGGACTTTTCAAATATTGAAAGATCTTCTGAGGTTATGTGTTCTGGATTTTGGAGGCAGTTGGGAAGATCATGTCTCACTGATAGAATTTGCTTATAATAACAGTTTTCAGTCCAGTATTGGTATGACACCTTATGAAGCTTTATACGGCAGAAAGTGTAGAACACCTTTGACTCTGACTGAAGTGGGAGATAGACAAGAAATGGGAAGCACATGTTTGTTGAATTTCAAATTGGTGACTTTGTGTATGTCAAAGTCAGTCCGATGAAAGGTGTTAGCCGATTTGGAAGAACGAGCAAGCTCAGTCCAAGATATGTCGGACCTTTTGAAATTTTCAAAAGGATTGGAAATTCTGCTTATAGACTGTTATTGCCTGATCAAATGTCCGATATACATAATGTTTTTCATGTATCTTCTTTGAGAAAGTGGATATCTGATTCTGAAAAGAAACTATCTGCTGATGATGTAGAGATTCAGGAGAATCTGTAATACAAGGAAGAGCCTGCACAGATTATAGCTTATGATGTTCTCATGTTAAGAAATAAACAGATTCCGATGGTTCAAGTTCAGTGGAAGCATAGAACAGTACGAGGGGCAACTTGGGAGGAGTCGGATATGCGACAGTTATATCCGCATCTGTTCTGACTCACTTTTGTTTTAGAAATATCGAGGACGACATTTCTCTCAAGTTGGGGAGATTGTGAAAGCTGTTTTTCTTGCAAGATCGTCCAGGACGAAGTTGGATCATCCTGGGACGATCGGTACAGGTTTGTACAGGTTTTGGGGACAGAGAAGCTCGTCCTAGGATGAAATGGGGTTCGTCCGTACGAATTTTTTCCATAGAGCAACTCGTCCAGATACGATAACTATTTCATTTTATCGAATTTTGTTCAGTAGGCAAATCGTCCCAGGAGGATTTGGGATCGTCCGGGACGATCTGGTTGGATATATATGGAAATGAGATCTTTTTGAAGAGAGAAAAGCCCAGGAGAGAGTAAATCGAAGGAAAAAGAAGAAAAAGTGATTTTTGGGCGACTTTTGTCCGTTTCCGTCCGTAGCTGTAGTTGAGAATGTTGACCGACTCGAGGTAAGGCACATTCCGCCTTTCTCAATTTTTAGAAACGAGGATTTTGACGATTTTTCTGTTTCGAATTTTGGTTTCGTTAGTGAAATTTTGGTATTATTTTGTACTGATAAAAGTTTTACCGCATAACTTTTGGTATATTTCTGAGATGATAATTGTGCACGTTTTGAGTATTTTCTGGAAGATTTTTACTGGGTGTTTCTGAGATGATAATTGTACCTGTGATTTGATTTCTATTTGATCAAGTATCTATTATGTCGGTTGTACGATTTCTGTACGACTGTTTGAATTCTGTACAGCTATTTGAATAACTGCTTCTGATGTGTTTTCTGATGTGAATTTCTGGAGATTTTGATTGGTGAGTGTAGTCTTGCTGAGCTTTTAGCTCATCCTTATTTTCTGCGTGGTTTTTAGGTTCTGGGAAAGGGAAGAAAGTCTTGGATTAGCCGTTCAGTGTCTGATCAGTGATTAGGTATTTTTGTACTTTTGATTTTTGTACAGCCATGGCTTTTCTGTTATGTTATTTCTGTATGTAGCTATGCACTGTATTGTATATGATTATTTTGATGAAAGGAAGAATAAAATAGTGGATGCATTTCTTTTAATGTATTTGAAGTTTATAGCAGCTCTGTGTTTCTGTTTGTTTGAATTTCTGGAAGAAAGTCTGAAACAAATTCCAAAACAAGATCCTGTATTTTCAACATTTGTCGCGGCCCGACGCGAAGGGACTCGTTCCGGTCGGGTTGGGTCGTGACACGGGAAAACCAGCCAGCACAGGAAAAATAGTCAGGGCCACTGGAACATCAAAAGCCCAAGAGAAACCGAGGGGGCAAGGAGGAAACCGAGAAGGCAGCTTGGGGAAGGGGAAAAGCTAAACTTTTTCGCACATAATGAGCTGAAATTAGTAGATAAACCTTTTTGAATTAATGAGCTAAAGTGACAACTTAAGCATTTATGAGCTAGAACCAAGTAGATCAAAAAAATTAGCTCCAAATCAAAGCAAACAAGGCCCAAACCGAGAGCTCCAGCAGCCCAAGGGTCAAAACAAATTCTCATATTTTTTTGACCCCCCCTTTGCATGCATCAGTATCATCAGCTACGCATTAAGGAGGAGGATATAGCTAAAATGGCTTTCAGAACTGGATATATCCATTATGAGTTTTTAGTAATGCCATTTGGAGTGACGAATGCTCCAGTTATATTTATGAATTTGATGAACAAAATTTTTAAACTATTTATGGTCATTTTTTTAATTGTGTTTATAAATAATATCTTGATTTATTTAAGAGATGAAGAGCACCATTCCAATTATCTACATGCAATGTTGCAAACACCTAAGCAAATTTCAAGATGTGGGGAATGGGTTGGCCATAAATCGTTTCAAATGGGATTATTCCAGTGGATTGGTTAATGAAATTATTATAAGCAAATTCTGCTTTGGGTAAAGGCAATTCCCATTGGGAAGGTTCTCTTATAAGACACCTAAGCAAATTTCTCAGACTTCTATTACTATCTCAATTAGTCTATTCGTTTGTGGATGATGTGCACTACTGAATTGTAGAGTAGTTTCTAAATTTGGCCAAAGTTCTCACAAAAAAAATGACTTAAAAAACTAGTATCCCTATAATTGGTAAAAGTTCGTGGTATGCCATGCACTCGCACAATTTCTTTAAAAAATAATTCAACTACTTGAGATGCATCAGAGTTTTTCTTACAGGGAATTAAATGTGTCATTTTACTAAATCGGTCAACGACAACGAACACAATCGAATTTTCGGTATGTTATAGGTAATTCTAAGATGAAGTCTATGGTGATATCTTCCTACGATTTGTTTTTAATCGGAAGAGGAGTGTATGGACTAATGTTTTAAATTGTTCCTTTGAATAATTGACATGTTTACAAACTTGGATATATGTTTTCGCATGTGGGACCAATAATATTGTTCTTCAACTAAGGCTATAGTTTTTCCTTGACCAAAATGCTCTCCTAATCCTCCACGTTGAAGTTCTTGGATGAGTTTTTCACGTAGAGAGCTTTGGGTGATAAAGAGTCTAGTTCTCTTAAATTGAAATCCTTGTTGAATGGTAAATTAAGCAGAGAGGTTAATTTTGAAAGTACAACATGATTCCCAAATGGTTTTAAAGTTTGGGTTTGCGGCACAGTTATCTTTAAAAGAATCTAGGGAAATCACAATTGGGTAAAGGGTTGCCAATAAGTGGGCTCATCTGCTTAAGGAATCAGCGTCTTTATTCACAACTTTGGCTTTGTGTTTAAGATGAAATGTGTATTCTTGTAGGAAAGATGACCACTTAGCATGTTTTCGATTTAAATTTTTTGGGGACCCAAAATATCATAATGTTTGGTGATCGGAGTTTAACGCAAATTTTCTTTGAATAAAATAATTTCTCTAGAATTTTAGGGCTTGGACAATCACATAGAACTCTACATTATAAGTTGAATATTGGGATTGAGTATTTCGCTAAAAAGTAGTGATGGGTCGACTTTCTTGACTAAGTACAGCTCCTATGCCAATATGGGACGCATCACAGTTAACTTTATAATTTTTGTCAAAATCTTGGAACCTAAGAATAGGTGCTTGGCTTTTTTTGTTTCAGTCAGTTGAAATACCTTTTCAGCTGCAGAGGTCTACCTAAAAATTTCATTTTTAAGACAATCTGTGATGGATGATATCATGGTACTGAAGTTATTCATACAGTAGAAAGAAGCTAATTCATGAAATCCTCTAACTTCATTAAGATTTTTCAGAGTCGGTCAACTTCGGATTGCTTCTATTTTAAACGGGTCTACTTTAATATCATTTGCAGTGACAATATATCCAAGGAAGGTCAAACTATGAGTCATGAAATAACACTTTTTAAGTTGATGTACAAACTTTGGTCTCTTAATGTTTTGAGGACTTGCTTCACATGTTATAGATGGTCGTTGAGATCAGTACTATAAATCAGGATGTCATCAAAGTAAACCATAACAATTTTTTCAAGGAAGGGACGTAAGATATGATTCATGGTTTGTATAAATGTACTAGGTGCGTTTCAGAGGACAGAGGGTATGACTAACCATTCATAGAGACTTTCTATTGTTTTAAAGGCTATTTTCCACTCATCACCAGGTCGTATTTGAATTTGGTGATATCCACTTCGCAAGGAAATTTTAAAAAAATTTTCTACCTGCTAAATATGTCGAGCAGTTCGTGATGTCTTGGGATAGCAAACCTATACTTGATGGTTATCTTATTTATGGCTCGACTATCAACACACATTCTCTAAGTTTCATCTTTTTTGAAGGTAAGCAGGGCTGGGACGGAACATATAGTACATGAAAATAGGTGATTACTAGCGGGCAATCTCCGCCAGTAACAATAAAAAACACTGGAAATTACGATTTTTCTGCAAATTTCCGGCGAAAAACCATACGACGGTAATTCGTGCGTCGCAAATATTATACCGGCGTAAGCATTTTGCTGGAAACATTTCTGGCGGTACTTCCGGTAAAATGCCGACGGAAATATTAGACATATATGTCAGTTTTTGGATGTCGTTTTCCTGCGTATGTTCCGCCGCTGTTGCCGGCGAAAAAGTACGACGGAAAAAGTGGCAGAACATACGCCGGAATTATCATCAAATATCGATTTGATGGATATACCGGCGTAAATGCCTCCGGTATTACCGACGCACGATTACGCCGGTAATTGCCATTAGAAGTCGTGGTATCGTTTGGTGGCGAATGTACCGGTGTAAAATCCGCCGGAAACCTGTTGCATACAGAAAAAAAAGCCTTCCCGCAATCAAAATGGATTTCCACACTTGCAAACAAAGGGCATAACCCTGCAATTTAAAGATGGAGAGGTTGATAGATAGCTTGGAGAGCGGCTTGTAATTGTCTCATAGAGATTTACTGAAGGGCATAAGCCGGCAAACCCTATAGGCATATATATGGTTGTCAACGTGTAACTAAATCTGCTCCATTGACATGCAGTCAAGATAACATCTGAAACTAATAACTATGCGGCATTTTTGCAAATAGGCTATGATATATCTCTTTCGTATAATAACCCATGAATGTCTTCAATAAGAAACTTGGACTCCAATGTTGAATGTTCTTACACGAATGAATGCTACAACGCACATGTCATGGCTTTTAGTGCTTTGATGTATAGATTTTAATATACTGGCTAAAGATTGTGTACTCATCTTATGTGCATTCGTGCATACAGACAAAACATGCAACTTATGCTGTAACAATGAATTGTATAATGTATGGCATCTGTATGCGTATGTGGGAGAATCCTGCGGGCTTTATTGTGTGTGAAAATATTTTTTTTAGCATTGTCTTCTGCATTTAATTTGGCCTAAATGCATAGCCTGTAGGATTTATATAGTAATCAGAATCTTATATGCATATTTAATCTAGGTTTTAGATGTGGTGAGAAGTTGTATTAAAGGTGCCAGAGGCTGTCACAAGCTTGGCTCCATGATCCGGGACATTTTAAATTTGGACTCCTTCATTCTTAATAGCTTATGTCAGCTTTTGTATGTATCAGAGCAAGCAATGGAGGTCTGTGATCCTTGAATTTCCCTTTATCAATTGATATTATGCGGGAACTTTGATCTCATGTAGGTTATGAATCATATATCATGTCCAGAAATCAAGTCGAACCCACTGGTATGGCTTGAAGGAAACTGAAGACTTGCAAGAGGTTGCCTGCTCTGCATTGGACATTTTCTATTATTTGTTGGCTGATCTGTTAAAGGTACTTCTCTCTTGATTTTATAACTTGTATACCATTATTGTATGTCTGATATTTCTGTTTCTCTCTCTCTCTCTCTCTCATTTCAAATGAAACCATTCAGTTAAAATTAGTTACCTTGTTAGGAAGTTATGTTACATCCTTGGTTCTAGGGAATTGAAATACATAACAACGGCATTTTTTTTTCTCTTTTTGTGTGGGTCAGTCTTGCGCCTAATTGATAAATGTGTCAGCTGGGGATGCATATATTTCCTGCATCCTCTTTTGGAGGGCTTGAGTTTTTAATGTTGTCCGATGCAAAATGTTTTAAAGGAATCATTTTATTAGCATGTTTCTCGACCCATTAGATGGCCATGCACAGTTGCGATAACGTGCATTTCCCTTTCGATTTTATTTTCATTTAAATTCATAGCTTCGGAGATTGAGGGTTTTTTTTTTTGAGGTGATCATTTGATTAGCTAATCAAGGTTTTTAATGTTATGGTTTTGAGGGTTGGGACTAAACTGATGCAGTAATCCATCCTACTTGTGGTTGGTTTTCTTTACATACTTCTATTTAAAGATGTGATCAATTTCACCGTGATCCCTCATGCATTCGCCTTTTTGTTATCATATTTTGTACTAAACATAGTAGCACAGGCTAACAGTAGTTTAATTTGGCCGATAGTAGAGAGGTCTGTTGATCTGTTAGATTGTCTGAAAAAATATTGAAAATTTATGTGCAATATCATGTGTAACCTAATATACTGAAAGAGGTGAGCTTCTTGGGTTCTGTTTACTACAACAATTTATTTTTTTCCTCATTGATCTTGTTGGCTCCAGTGGAAGATAAGATTAGAGAGAGCCGCCTTAGATGGTTTGGTCACGTTAAACGGCAGTCTACCGATGACCCGATTAGGAAAGTAGATGTATTAGATTTGACTTATGTTAAGAAATGTATAGGTAGACCTGAAAATACTTGGTTAGAAAATATTAGAAATGATCTTTCTTTATTAGATTTAAACGAGAATTTGATTTTTAACAGGACACAATGGAGAAAAATGATTCATGTAGCTAACCCCATGTTGTCACGACCCGGCCCGGTTAGCTCGTAGATACGAGGCGGGAACGAGATCGGACACGAAATTTATTTCTCATCAACCACTCCATTCAATTTTAGCTAATCAAAATAGATACAGCACCTCTACAACATTATCATAACACAAGTCTATAAAAAAAAATGTACAAGATGGCCATAAAAAAATGTTTTCTTTCTACACAATTTCTGCATGCCATTCAAAATCTCAAAAATGCTATAAAAGGCTTTACAATACATCATGAAATAAGCATGAAATAACAATTGAACATGTAAGGAAAAGAATTCCTACCTCCAAAAATTTTGAATTTCTCCTCCCTTCCTCTTTAATTATGCTTCTTCTTCTTGCCACCACCTAAAGGAAAATAGTTTAACTTAAACCTTGCCAAAATAAAATTTCTAATTCGTTTAGAAGCTTCCTATAAACCTCCTACACCTATTCTTAAGGTATAACATCATCAACATCATCAACCTCTCACCAAACTTGATGTTTTTAATAATAAATTTCGGATTTAAATAAAATTAAATATTGGAAAAATAGTTTTCTCTCTAATTTTGACATTAGAGACCTCTTGAAGCTCTTAGGAACCCAATTAGGGAACATGCAACCTATAAAAACTAGGTTTGAAAAAGAACCTAACTTTCCCTAATTTTTCCATTCAATTTTGCTCAAAGAAAAAAATCATAATTTTTATATCAAAAGACTTCCCTTAAACTCTTCTAGTCATTGCTATAAAAATTTCATCAAAAATGAGAAACCCTAACTTTCATGAACCCAACATTTAACTTAAATCTCATAATGTCTTTACATAAAAGCTTTCTCAAGTCATTCGAAATAACGTTTGTGAAGACATTCACAAAGAAAATCACTTTTAAGTAAAACCCTAATTTTCAAAACTCATATTTTGGTGAAGGAAAATGCACATTAGGGTTTAGAAACATCCTCTTAACCTTCCCTAAACTTTCCTCAAAAGAACCTCAAAGAAAACTCAAGTTTTTCTCAAACCCTATAAATCTTCTCTTCCAAAAATCTTGAGAATGAGAGAAGAGAAATTGATTTTAATGCATACCTTTCACTTCCCTTAGTCTCCCCTACGATTTTCCCCAAGGTTGGCACATTTTAATGCATACCTTTCACTTCCCTTAGTCTCCCCTACGATTTTCCCCACGACCGACCCTCCCCAACCCCGCCGCCCATCACCTTGCCTCCGACCACTTTGTCCCCACCATTAATGGTGACAACTTCCCTCTTTACCACTAACCCAAAATTGGTCCCATTGATGTAGGGAGATACTCCTAAAATTTGAAATTCAAATTTTGAATTTCAAATAACTTCCAAATTTGTCCAAGCTATATTTGGAAGGTAGCTCCACAAATTCCTTCATCCATTCAAACCCCCATGTCTCCAAAATCTGATTTCAATTTCACCATAACACCCTTCCTAATTTAGCCCATTAATTTAGGAAGAGATTTAAAATTCAAATTCAAATAATTGAATTTGAATTCTCTCTTAATTGCTCCTCCCCTAATTTAGGAGAGGTTATCAATTAAGTTAAATATGAAATTAGATTCAGATTTATCTCCTCAATCATCTTAATTGCTTAGGCTCACCTCCACAATACCCAACCCCCCTCTCTCTCTCTCTTCCTCTCTCCTTGGCCGGCCACCCAAGTCCCCATTTAATTAATTAGATCCCATAAATTTGGAATCTAATTAATTCCATCCCCTCCCCACTTTCCCTCCTAATTCCCCTCTCATTTTAAAATTCAAACATTAGCCTCTCATAGTCGAACCTGAAATTTAATTTTAGGTTTAAGAAAACCGTGCCTTCCAAAAGGCCCCTTCCACTAAATTCCTTCTCTTTGGGAGTTTTATAATTGCTGTCTAAGAAATTTTAGCAACTCTGTATTGCTGTCCTGCATTTCCAAGAGGTTTCTGCTATCCAAAAGACCTCTCCAACGTGGCCAAGCTGCTGCTATCCAAGGAGTAAATCTGCTGTCCAGGATTTTCCAAGTACCAAAGCTGCTGTCCAGCAATCATGGCAACCTCCTATTGCTGTTCCGCTTCCTCTAAAGTCCAGATTGCTGTCCTGCTGCATCTCGAAGGCTCGTGGTAGTTTTCTACCTCCTCTCAAGCACCCAAGCAGCCACCGGAGCTGTCTTTCCTGTTTATTTGGGGTAACTCATCCTCCCAACTCTTTATCCTCTTAGTTGCTTCTCACTTGTGGTTTTAATAGATTCATGAGGACGATGTTAATTACTCTCCGCTAAAGCCTTAGAATTAGAGAGTTGATTGAGCAGACTCTAACATAGTGACTAATCTTGTTGTTAAGAAAGGAATTTTTGTTGAAACCAATCATGTTTGCTCCGTCATGGTAATTGACTAGTTTACAACCTTAACTTCCACGCATGTGATTTAGCCTAAGCTTGTTTTATCGCCTTATTATTTTATCTTAGCGTTTAAATTGGCATAAGTTTTATTTAGAATTGTTCTTGAACTGTTAAGCGTGCAAATTTTCCTAAGCAACTCATCTTCGCATGTATTGTTTCACATCAAGTGCTAACAGCATATGCAGTACTAAACTGACTGGATGAATGGAAGGATTCATATTTCCTCCACTTTATTCTTTTAGCTTGATTGTTTGTCCTTTCCTTCACTGATTAATAAATACGTCAATAACTATTTTTGTATTTGACCAGGGAACTTTTATAGCTTCACCACCCTTTGTTCAAATAATACTTCCTTCTTCAAGCAAGACTGTTTCAGTTTTCGGTGCCACATTATCATTGATGAGTTTATTTTCAAATCCAGTAAGTCCAAAAATATTTCAAGCAATTTTACATGCATCTGCTCAATTTACCGCACCTTCTGGATATTTCCTGTTCAAGTTACTAAATGAAAGTCCTTAAATTTCCAATTATATTTTGGCTTTGTGCAATCATGTATATGATGCTTGAATATTGCAGATTTAGGCTACGGATGAAGTTCTTCATGATGGTTTAGTTGTGATGCGGGACATCACCCTTGAGCCTCTAATAGGACAAACATCGCAAATCTATCATGTTACCAATATGGTGATAAAGCTTCATGATTTAGTGTAGAATGGAAATTGTGTAAATGAATTAGCAAAAAAAATAGAGAGAACTGATGAGACGAAGAAGAGAGGGAACTGATAAGAGGAAGAAGAAAAGAGGAAGCTGTAGAAGATAGAGGGAAGAGAAGATAAAGTTAGAAATATGGGTGAGGGAAAGAAAGGAACTAATGCACATCTGATCAATAAATTGTAAGATCATGAGTTCTGGTGAAGAAGCATTGTAGAATTCATCAATTAGATTCACAACACATAGGAGGGATGCAAATAGGGAAACACAAAGAGAAAGACGGAGTGAAACAATAAAGTTTGAGGAGCGAGTGAAGCGGAAAGGGTAGTGAGCAAGAGGCAAAAAGTTGCAGCAACATAGGCTAGGCAGTTTAGCCCAGAAAAACCTAATATTCATTGGTCAATCAAAATGAGTCAAGTTAGGTCACAAAGGAACTCGATTAGGCTAATTTCAAGGACCTTTTAGTTCTATTCTAATTTTTGGTTAAATTTTCTTTTTTTATATTTGCTTTTTTATTAGATAATAATATGTTTAAATTTAAATGTTTTTGATGAGGATATCGACAGACGTTTTCGACGAGTATATCAGCGCAGGAGGCCTAGATCGATGGCCACGATTCACAGTCTTTATTTTGATGCTTAGTTCTATTTTGATATTATGTATTATTTGATATTACCGTTTGTACCCTTGCTTTTATTTGTCTTGAGTAGTAGCCCAGAGTTATGCACGTCATTGTATTTTGTTTTTCTTTAGGCCTATATATTATGACCTCTTCTATTGTATGAGATTATGGTGGATTGAAAATTTTTCTTTGTTGATCTCTTTGTGAGTTCGTGACGTTTCCCTAGATCTCTTTGAGTTCTAGTGGTGGAGACATTTGAGGTTTGTAACTATCCAAACTTTTCCCCACTTCCATCTTCTTCTCCCATTACCTAACCTAAGCCTCACCACCCTCTCAATTCCCCACCGCCACACGAGCTCCACCGCCGGCCTCCCTTGGCCGGCCCAGCCACCGGTGGCCCTCCCAGCAACCAAGCCGCCGGCCTCCCCTCCACACCGCTTCCATGGCCGCCCCACACCAGCCCGCCGGCCAACCTGTTTCCATAAATTGAAATTCAATTTCAAAGCCTCAAATTCTTTCCTAATTTACATCTTGATCACTTAGGAAAGTTGCCTTTTTATTTTATTCAATTACCTGTTAAATTCCAACGTATCCATAGACTTAAACCATTTAGGAAACTTTCCTAGTAGAGCAAATCTGAAAATCAAATTTCAGATTTGATGCCACTGTGGGTTGTTCTCTAGAGGGCACACTTAATTAATATTAATTGCTCTCTCACTCTCCCTATGGACGGCCCTCTCCATGCTCTTTTCTCTGTCCCAATTTAAATTTAAAGCCCCACCAAATCAGCCCCTAATTATCTCCATTAACACCCCTAGCCATTATTGAATTAATTTGAAATTTCAAATTAATCTCCCTCCAGAACCACTTGAAGCTGAAATTATTTTCAGTTTTCTAAATCCCTCCCTCTCCCTCTAACTCACAGTCAAGCTCTCCCACTCCAAACCACCTTTTCCACCCTTCCTCTTCCCCTTTGCTTCCATCGTTGCTCCTTCATCTCCCGACAAGGATGCATGGCGGATCCGGAAGTTGACCACGGCTTCGCCTACAACGAACAAGGGGAGATTGACATCTTCCTCTCCCCCTTCTACGAGCCGGATTGGGAGTACGACGTCACTGTAGAATGATATGTCAATCGTATTATTTTTTGCCTTGCCGGAACCATCGAGCTTCAACGACCAAGGACCTCGTGGTCCCTCATTGGACGCTCCGTGCCGCCTCCATCTCTGTCTAACTTCCCAACAACGACGTTCCTCGGCTCGTCCTTCCTAGTGGCCATTTCATTTCTAGTGTGGAAGATCTTCCTCCGCTCAACCTAGATCCGTAGAGAGAGAGTAGATCCTCAAGGTGAACATCTCATTATTAACTTTTGGATTTGTGTTACAAGCTTTTACATTACTTCGGCTTTGTATTTGATTGAGAGTGTCTTGGTTATTCTTTGCGCATTTCTTTGCCTAAGCAAGTGGAAGACCGCGAATTCTTGTAACTTACTTTGAATTGACGCATAACTTTTTAAAGGTGACTTCTACTAAATTCTCTTGATAATCTTTTGTAACTCCAACCATGTATTACGTCAGTTTTTTTAGGATTTTGGTAAGGTTAGATTTGAGTTTTAAATTTAATTAGTCTTTCCTATTCTTGTAATTTAATTGCTATAAATAGTTGTTGGCTTATATTCTTTTGTTTATCATTGATGATTGTATGAATAGAAATTTTTTCTGAAACCAATTGTGTGCTCTCTAAATCAAAATTATGTAGTATTACAAAAGTTGTGTATTTAAAGTCACTCTCCCTTCTATCATCTTTAAATTTAGTATTAGAGCAAATTTTGATAATTTTTGTGGTCAGAATTATCATAAATTATCTAATATCTTATGAAATCAATGCCTTCGTTAGCCCATCGTTGCTTTACCTAATCCATCAATTATTAATATTCTGCATATTAAAAATCAATTAAGCTGTAAACCCATCACCCAACATCAATTACGCAAGCTCTTGTGATCCATTTGCTTGTATCACGCCCTCATCTTCCTTCTTATCCCAAACAGACTTCGTTTTTTAAACCCCTCCTTCAAATGGATTTTAGTAATTAGGAAAAAATACAAGAAATTTAATTTCTTAACGTCCAATTCTTAGCAATTCGACATATAGTTTTATGTATCAAATTGCTCCATTCAATGAGTTCAATACAATGACATTAAATTTGCTGAATTTCGTGAAAGTTGAAAATTTTTGGTATTTTTAAATTGGTTCAAATGCGGCACATGCCTGATCGAATTCGGTTTTCACATCTTTATCATCCTACCATTTGGGATATTAATGATCCATATTTGCAATCTGATGACTCTAATTTTAGTATTTGTAAGAGTAGAATACATGTGGACAAAATGTTTCAAAATTTCTTTTCCAGGAGGTATAAAAAAAGAAAGAAATATATTGCCATTCTCGAAGATTTGCCACTTTAATGAGATGCTTTAGATAAGGTCTTATGTGGCTCTCCTCTTCCCTCAAACGATCTCCTATTTTGATGTTTTATGACGGTGTATTTTAGTTTTTTTCTTCTCTAGCTAGCAAATGTTTACAGTTGCTTGTTGTACTCATCTAATTGACTGGTTATAAATTTTGTTTTAAAAATGAAATTGCTAGCGTGCTCAATTTGATATAGGCTTGGCTTAAATCTATCTTTGATTCCAACTAAGCCTGTCGCTTAATTTATGTTATTTTATTTTGATATTTGTCTGTTTGAAGCTGCAACTCATACGATTTTAATATCTGTGAACTTCTTGGTAAGCATGCAGCTTGACTTATTGTGGAATGTTCTTTTGGGTTGTCTCCATGTTTAGTTTTGTGTAATTGTTAAATAGGCTTATGTGAAGCACATGTACTATGTTTTGTCGTTCTAAACATAGGACACTTCATGCAATTTCCTTTTATGTTACATGATTTTATAAGCTCCAGTTGGCATGGTTGGGTCTGTTATTAAAAACACCACATAGCCGTTGATGAGTACAATTCTGAAATTTGAAATGCATAAGGATGCATGGTCTCACATGCTAACTGTCGTTCTTTACTTAATATTGTTTGCCATAAGTAATGGATATGTTTATGAGTATGCATATGACTTAGTATCCTTATTTTCTGTGTATTTTTTATGCGCTATTGTCTATGAATTGGAGCATTTTATATTAATTATTTGTATTATTGTATGCTTATATATGCATTTATCTGAGATTAATGTAAGAGGGGAGGGGAAATTTTTTAATAGAATATCTTTAAGGGGGAAGAACACTTTTTTTGGCTTAAATTAACATGGTTCTTTTGTCACTCTGAGAGGAGGAAGCATTAGGCTTAGTTTTTCCCCCTGACGTGTACGCTATGCATGTGCGCGTGCATCTAACATTAGTTTCCTAGTATTTTTTTTATATATCCCTTATCCTGTTGTAGTTGGTGCTTTATGTTTGAGACTAATCCTCCTTTGCTTAGTAGAACATAATCATAAGTTGCTTTTTGGATTACCAATGCAGGCAGTTCAAGTGGCTGCAACCAAAGTTCTTTCTATGCTGTGTGTTATAGCATCAAGACTTCAACCGTATTCATTAGAGAATGTTACCCTTGCTGATGCTGTGCAGGTTTACTAAAATTACATCTTTATGCTGTGATTTAAAATGCATTAAATTATTTTGACTTTCTTTGCAATCTTATCTGATCTCATCAATTTTGTTCCTACCAATCCCTTCAGATTAGTGATTTAACTGCTACGATCTGCCGCATTTTAGATGAGGAACCATGCAAAAGAAAGGATTTGCTGATCTCTCTACTCGATTTTCTTGTTTCTGCTGCTTGCTTTCAGGTTATTTAATTTCTCTTAGCACATGCATCTTTGATTGTAAAAGTGGAATGAATGTTGCTTATTTCAAACTCTATTGTTATACTTCTGCATTATCAACCTTTAAATTGTTCGAAAATGTTTCTCTGAATGAAAGAAATAGCCAAAGGCTTTCGTGTGCACGTGAAACGATTCATTTGAAGAAGATTTTCACTTTACCTAAGTCATGATTTTTACTTTTATAAGTCAGAAAATTATTCATGTTTTTTTAGCTGCATTATTGGTTTTTGGGTTTTAGCATTTTTCTCTTAACTTTTTCATCTTTTCAGATTTTATGTTTCATGTATTTGAACTTTGAAATATTTTGTTTATTCTATGATCATATGATTAGTGTTCTCTGGTACCATTATGTGTTTTTAATGTGAGGTATGCAAGTCTCACACAGGTTTTCTTTTATTAATCATAGCGTTTTTATGTTGTGTTACAATATTGAGAAATAATTTTATATAATTTACTATGGGAGAAATAATTTTATATGATTTGCTATAGTAATGGTGCTTATATATAAACAATACAAGTAAAGAATATAAAAGAAATAACAAAGATTATTCTCAAATAAATTAATTATAGAGGCTTGCGCCTATGTGAAATGTCTAGCTTGATCATAAAGTTATCATAAAATGAGAGCAACATATTTTCAATTTATTTTCAATGGCATTTCAAGATAACACTAGAACAACAACAAGTCTTTATCCCACTACATGGGGTCTGTCAAAATAATATAATAATAATTTTCGGATTAAAATAATCCTAAAAATTAAGAAAATAAAGTTTTCGCTAAAAACTTAAAATTTTTCTTTAAAAACACTTCCTAAACCCTTAGGAATCATTTTCATAAAGGTGTCCTACAAAATTAAGGTTTTAGGTCAAAAACCCTACTTTCTAAATCTTCCAAAATTTCTCAAATCTCTAAGTTTTTAACGTTAAAATATTCCTCTAAACATTTCTTAAAGATTTCATGAAGAGATTTCGAAGAAATTCCAAAATCCTAAAAACCCTAGAAATTTCATTCCCAAAAATCTAGAGATTTAAAAGGTTTCGTTCGAAAAGAATCATACCGGAGTAATCCTCTCGTCGCCCTCTTCGATTTGACCTAAAGTTCTCGTCGGAAAATCGTTGCCGGAGAAGACCCCGCCGAAGCCGCACCGTCCGCCCGTCCGCCTCTCTTCTCTCGTTTCTGCTCGGTTCGCGTGAATGGGGGAAGAGAAGGGCTCGGTTAATCCTATTAAGGGAATTAGGTTTTGCTAAAAGTCCAAAATGCCCTTACTTAAGTAAATTCGTCTTAAGAAACAAGTGAGGGTAAAATGGATATTTTGAAACTTCTAAAATTAATAACTCCAAAAATAAGCAAAATTTGGTATAACTTCTATATACCAAAACGATCAGAGTTTCGCGTAGGATTTTCTAAAATTAATTTCGTTGCATTCCGATAACCTTGAAAATTTTACTTAAAAATTCGTCGCGGCGCTTTAAAAAGCGTGCGATGCCTAAAATAGGATTTTCGGGTTTTACAGGGTCGGCTACATGAAGCCTTTATCCTATTAAGACAATGAATCATAAATTAAAAAAAGAGTTATTCTTGATGCTTTTATTTACATGTTATGAAGCTTTCATTTAATTGAGTACTCTTGTACCATGAAATTATTTAATCATTTTCTCTGTATCTAGCCTAATAAACTGTTTATTTTGTATGCTTGATGTATCATGAAATTATCTTGAACATTCATGAAATTTGACATCAGTAATTTTTATGATTTAGTTTAAGATGAATGATCTTGATTTGACATTTGGATATTGCATAATTGAAAAGTAAACTAAATTAAAATTATGTGAAAAAAATTTCTCTTTATATATATATATATATTTATGAATCTTGATCATTTTTTGCTGCTCTCATATGAAATTTGCTGTCACCGCAGTATTATGCTGATGAAAATCTTAAATTTCAGCCATCTCTCCTGGTGTCCATAATTTCATCACATGTAGCGGAAGAAAGCTTAGGAGTAAATGCTGGGCATGTTAATAACAAGCTCGCTCAAGCACTTCTTGTCAACCAAATAAATTCTGGAAGGAGAAGTGCCATTGATTCAGTCCTGAAATATGTGAATAGATCTGAACTTCTTTTTAATAGGTACATGAATGAGCATATACTACTGAAAACAATGACTTTCGTTTTTTCCCATACTTTCCTTGAAAGAATTGTAATATATCAGATGAACATTGCCATTTTTTTTGGACTCGGATTAAAATTCAGCTTACGTTAGAAAGAGGAGATAATAATGCATGACCCCCTGAATTATGTTCCTGTATCTGTCATGAAATGAATTTTTCTACTTATAAAGTGGTTTGTATGGTTTTTTGTTGGCTAAATAGTTGCGTTAGATTTGAGCTTCTTATTAATAGGTAACATGAATAGATGCTTTTATCAAAACATGTTTTCCTTCTTTCGTGGAAATAATTGTATTGTATGAACTCGACATATTCATTTTCTTCTTTGGCCTGCTGATAAAAATTCCTCATTTGTATGTTATGAAGGTAAGAGAAGACTGCATGACATTTTTCTGATTTTAGGTTCCTGTATATGCATCTGTTGTGAAATGAATTTTTTTTTTCCTAATTAAAGGTATTTGGATTATTTTCTGTTGGCTGAATAGTTGATTATTTAGATCTTTTGTTTAGTATTTCATGTTTTTATCTTATTTGTAAGTTTGAACTTATAAATAAGAATAATTTTAACAGTATACGGGCCCTTTTTATGGGCTGATTTTGTTCTTTTATTATTTTTTAAATTATCCATAAAATACAATTACTTAGTGATTGTTCGACTCTTACAGTGATCCTCGTATATTGATGAGCACTCTTAATTTCTTGAAGTCGTTATGGGATGGTGGTGTTCCGTATATGGATACTTTAGACAAAGTTAGAAAGTCTGCTAGGTTCTGGGAGCACTTATCATCTGTACTTGCCCAAAGACTAAACTTTGATCACCCTCTAAATGATCTGAGCGTTGCTGACATTCAGCATGCCACATATAGGTAATATTCAGAAGATTGTTTGAGTCTTCAATGAGTACTTTCTGCTTTCCCATCAAGTATTGGTGCAGGAGAGCTTTCATACTTAAAAATGTCGTATTTGTTTGTGTAGGTACCGTTGTCAGGGAATTGTCTTAGAAATCATGGCACGGGAACTTTTTTCGCAGGAAAAGGAATATAAGAATGAGATATATGGAACACATGATTCAAACAATAGCTCAAAAGGACATGCTAAAAATAGATTGATCTTTGAAGCTTCGCAATCTTTGATTAATGATATCTTATCAAACTGGAATGAAGGCTCCATAATGGACAATCTTATGAAATCATATTCTTTGGGTGGATATGATACAAGAATCGTTTCTCATGCTAAGGTAATTTTTCTTTATGCTTATTTATTCATTATGAAATGCTTCCGTGTATATAATTTGATCATGTTGAGAGGAATGAATTTTCTATATAATATGTTGGGCTTAAAAATAGAAGCATCGGTGAATACGAAAAGGAATCAAAATAAAGGACATCATATGTATTCAATCGTGATGGTATCTAATATATCTTTTAATATAATTACTTCCCAATATTGAGAAACCCTCCTAATAATGTCAACACCCCTATCAAGTTGGAGCATGTCTATAATTTTCTCTAGTTTTTTACATAAGCTGTCACACACGATTGTCGACCCCTCCTAATAGTCAATTAGGGATGCAGCAAATCAATTCATACAACTCATTTTACATTTTTTAATGCATCAATTATTGATAAACATTCATGAAAAACATCAGTCGTTAAGTTGAAGCAGTAAAAAAATTCATTTATTTATTTATATCTAGAAAGCAATTAACAAACCCAAGCATTCATAAAAATAAATATCTTACATACCTCCAACCAATACTTATTGTAAAACAGTACATCACAAGACATAAGATTTAAATTAAACATATTTTTACTTAGCCTCAACCCTTTCAGATGGGGACATCAAAGCTTGGAAAGTCTATCAGAGACGTGGCCATCGATCTACGGCCATTATCGAGTCGATGTATATTTGAGTCATATCATGTATTTGTCTTTTATTATTTTATTTGTCTCTTATTATTTATGTTGTATTTGTTTTCCCATTTTTACCCCTTACTTAAGGGAGGTCGTATGTAAGCCCTGAGGGCATTGTAGTCTTTTATTTTTTAGAGTCCTTTGTATGAAGCTATTTATAGCCCTTATATTTCTCTTCCAAGACTTAATGAATAAATGATAAAATTTTTCCATTGTGTGATTTTTTTGTGAGATATTGAGAGTGCTTGAGAGAGAAATCCCTAGGAGAGGAAAATCGGATTACCCACCAACCTTGGAGACGTTCGGGTTCATGGTTCTTCATTATCTCTTGTCCTCCTATTTTCATCCCCTAGCCGCCGACCCAAAGTCTTCCCGTACCCCTAAGCCGTCGGCCACGTAACTCCCCCACCACCACCCGCCACCTAGACCCCAACCCCACTTTCATCCACGGCCACCTCCACCGTCAGCCCACCTCTTGGCACCTCCTCCATCTCCACATGCCACCAAATCTTTCCTAAATTAGATTTCATAATTTTGGTAACTCTATTAATGATCAAATTCAAATCAAATTGAATTTGAAATAGTTACCTAATTTATAAATCCTATTTTAGGAAAGTTACTAAATCAATTCCTATTTAAAATTTAAATTAAGAGGGGATGAGATATTTCTTTCCAAACTTAATTTAATAGTTTAAGTAAGCATTGAATGCCTCATTAAACTCCTCCCTCCCTCGCCGACCCATCTTATGGTTTGAATTAGCAATTGTTTCCTAAAAGCCCACCTCCTCTCTTGGAAACAATCCTAATTCCCCTCAACCTCCATTGGCCAAAATTTCCACAAGCCCCCTCTATTTAATTTATTTCCAATAGTGAACCTCTCCTATTGGAATTAAATTAATACCTTCCCCCCCTCTTTCATACCCGCTGCCCCCTTCTCTCTTTCTCTTTCTTTAATTATTCTCAATGAAAGGGAATAATTAGGAAGTGTTGAAAGAAAAATTCCCTCCACTTAATCTCCCAAAACCTGAACCTAAATTCCCCTAGCCCTCCCCCCTTTGTCGGCCACCATCTCTTACCTTCTCCTACTTGGATTATTGTGAGAAACCTCTCTCTTTCAAGGGAAAACGGCAAGGACAGCAAAGGACCACCTCCCACAACACTTAAACGCAACTAGATCAATGCATGACCGATCCAGATCTTGATTACGACATTGCCTACGACGAGCAAGGACTCAAGGTTTCGTTCACATCCTTCACTCCACTTTCTTCGACGTCAATCCGAATATCAACCACACTGCCGAGGAGTACTTGGAGCGTATTCTAGATACTCTCACCGAAGCCATAGAGGAGAACCTTGGTGCCGTTCAATGGTGGATTACGTCCAAACTGTGACAAAGGTCTTCCAATCTTCCTACTCTTATATTTTCGTAGTTTAACTCTCTCTTGTGATTTGATTTGATTCATGAAGGTCTTGTTCCCTTATCTCTGCCAAGCTTAGTAATCGTAGGATATGAGTTTAGGCTTCTATGCTTATAATCTCATTGTTAGCGTATGAATTTTGTTGAAAGCTAGTTAATTTGCATGCTATTGAAATTCTAAGTTGTTTTGATAATCCAAGTGCTTGCCATGTAATTTGGCCTAAGTGTTGCCACCTCTCTTACGTTTTCTTTTTTCGTTTTGATTACTAATGATTTTAATCTAAATTGTTTTATTCAAGAAATCGTGCAAGTTCTTACTGCATACAATTAAAACCTTGTAGTCCTGCATCATTTTCCTTTCCCTTATGCTTCATAATACATCCTTAATATGTAAAAATTATATGAATGAGCTATATCTAAATACTATGTAACATTAATTTGTTCTCCTGAATCAAAAAGGCAAAATACCAATTACGATACCATTGGAAAGTAACATTATATCAGCTATTTTAAATATTTAGTCCTGAATTTAATTACATAGATGTTTTAATTGCATATCTTTCCTTTCAAATTTCATGTTATCTCTAGCTTGCGAATGTGTCATGTTAATATATCTAGGCCCATAAGCTTTATCATACAGATGTCGTATTGCCTCCATAGTCTATAGGCTTCACCATAATCTGAAGGCTTCATTGTACTGGGGTCGCATTGCCTCCATTTGAGTTGCATTGCCCATTGGGCTCACACTGCCACATGCGCTTATTATTTAATATGATGTTTTCTTAGGCTTATCCGATACTGATAACTGCTTTTTACTTTATCATTTAAACCTAGTCAATTTAAAATAAACAGTAAAAGATGTATGCAAACAAGTATACAATTACAATGCGTATATAATAAGAAAAACTATACCGATCTCATATCACAGACATAGTGTAACATATAGCAGAACAGGCATGTTGGAATAAGAAAGACTATACTGATCTCATATCACCTTTTTTCCTTCTTTCCACTTTTCCAAACTTCCTTTTGTCTTCTTTTTCTTCCTTTTTCTTCTTCCTTTTCCTCAATTTTTGCTCTGGCCCGATTTCTCCTACCCGATTCCCTGTTATACTCTTCAAGTCTCTTCTCTTCAAGGCCTGCACGGGTCACCGTCTCCCAGCAGCGGCTTCATTTCCTCTTAGCATGCGATCTCCAACCCAAAAGCTCCTCCATGCAAAATTACATTTAGTTGGGATGGAATGGAAGTAAAGGTTATTATATTTTTCTCATTTTCCTTAACTGCCCTTCTATTCCACTGGTGTATGGCATCAAAAGTGCCTAATTCTCCTATTTAACTACCCATGCTTCAGTAAACTGTATAAAAGAATAGTAAAATAATTTAAGAACTGTAGGAAAATAATTCCGAAGGGAATTAATTCCATAACTTTCACTCCCTCACAAATTGATATATACTTCTATATATCATTTTACTCCATTGGATAAGTAGAGTACAATAACATGCTTTTTGATTATTTTTGTGAAGTTGCTATTTTGAGTTATATTTGAATTAAAGCAATTTAGCCCATATGTTGAGGAAAATTCGGGCATTTTCTTCCTTATTCAAAATTGGTCTTTTTCATACTCTATCAAATAGGGTTTTGGAGGGAGGGGGGGGAGGGGGGGGGGGGGGGGGGGTGGAATTTATGTTTCATATCCACTTGTCTTTCCCAACTAGCCCTTTCACTTTTACATAAGGGATTGTTCTGCTTCTGAATTCTGAACATCAAATTCTCAGGTTTCTCAATATATGTGAGGTTATTCTGTACCTCAATTTAATCTAGAGGAATCCTCAAATTTCCATATGTGATCCACTTTTTAAGTAGAAATATATGAAAAAACATTGTGTATTTCAGACATGCTTATTTGTAAGCAACCTTTCTAATTCTCTTAATTATTTCAGATGGCCTCATATATCTCGAACTGAACTTTCCTCGGCCAAATCTCGAATGTTTTTTATAGGTCTAACCTTTAAGAACACAAATTCTCCGGCTTCAAATTCAATTATTTTATGTTTGGGGTCAATAGTACTTCTTTTGATAGTCCTAAGAAGCTTGCAGTTTGTCTCTGATTAAATTGATTTTCTTAGTGGCTTGATAGATCACTTGTGGACCCAATAACTGTCTTTCAACAACTTCAACCCCATACAATGGAATTCTGCATTACCTAATTCAATTCCTCTTGTAGTGCTATTTTGATGTTTGATTGATACCTATTATTATAAGCAAGTTCTATCAATATGATATGATCCTCCCAGTTATCACCAAAATCTAAAATAAGTTATCACCAAAATCTAAAATAAACTATCTCAGTAGGTCTTCCAGTATTTAAATAATTCTTTCTGATTGGCCAATCTGTTTGTTGATAAAATGATGTACTGAAATTCAATTTTGTGCTCAAACATTTATGAATATTTTTCAACAGTCTAGAAATAAACCAGCTATCTCAATCTCATATTATAACCTTTGGATTCTATACAATTGAATGATTTCTTACTCGTGTATTTTTGCCAATTTCTCCACCGAATCGGTTTGACGAATAGGCAAAAAGTGTGTTGATTTTATTAGTCTATTAATCACCACCTAGATGCAATCATGACCTTATCTAGACCTAGAAAAAAACATGAACTAAAATCAATAATTATATCCTCCCATCTCCTCTTAGATATTGGCAATGAATGCAACATATTGTTAGGTTTATGATGTTCAGTTTTTATCACTTGATATGACTTACATCTTGCCACAAAATTTACCACAAATTCATTTCAGGTCATCGAAATAATAATTTCAAGTCTTTCACATTTTAGTACTATCAAGGTGAATTGATTAAGTTGAAGAATGAGCTTCAGATAAATTCTCCCTAGTCAAATTTGAATCCCTTAGAACCCAAAGATATCCATTACTTGTGATCCCTTCTTTGTCATTAAGGCTGAGATACTTTTCTCTGTCTGTTTGAATTTGATCTGGCAACTTCTTGTATTCCTCAGTGGTATTCTACATCTCTCTTACTTTTTCGTCCAAGGTAGGGTGCACAATCATTTGATATATAGGGTTTTGATTCTTTTATATGATGTCATGCCTTAGTGCAACCTTGCTCCTAATGGTTGACACGAGATGCAATAGAGGGGAGATTGTAAATCATTTACGCTATACTACATTATATTTCAATTCAATCCTATCATCCAGTTGCAGTGCAATTATAATAGACATCATAACTTAAAATATCAATTATAAATGGAAACTATCCAAAATTTTATTTTAAAAAAATTCATCTACATAGAAACTATAAGGAAAACCAAAATATGTAAATATTAATGGACTATTGACCTCAATCCAAACATTCCTTACATTTGGAAAAGTGAAGATAAAATACAAATTGAACCTGACACTATTATGGCCATAGTTTAAAATTGCGCAATAAGAGGCGCGCCTCTGCGCAATTTGGACCAAGGACGCCTTATTGCCTAAGCAATTTTGGCGTTTGCTGAGGCTTACACCTCAAGTAGAGTGAGGCGCGCCTCAATTGCGCTATTGCGCAATTTAGCTTGAGACGTGCGCCTCATAGAAAGGGTCCCACTCGCTTTAGTTTTAAATAAAAATGAAATTTGCCTTCTCCCTTCTACCAGTCCAAGCTGAACCGAAAGCTCCCGAACCCACAAGCTCCCGATCCCGATCCCGCAAGCTCCCGAAGCCGGATCTCCCGCACGTCTCAGCCGCCTCTCCCGCCGCTCACCGGTGAGTCCTTTATTTCCGGCCGCCCCTCTACATCACTTCTTGAAGAGTTTTTAGAGTTTTTTTTTTAAGTTTAGGGTATGATTTTTCAACTTATAGCAAAGCTAGGGTTTTAATTTTTTTGAGTTTTTTTTTGTTTTATTTTGCTTTTTTTCTTTAGGAAATATGGTTAAAGGCAAGGAAAAGTCTAATACATCATTGTGTAGCGACCCTTCTTGGAAATACGGTGTACAAGTTGACATAGGTGGCAGTGAGAAGACTTGTGTGTATTTTAAATGCAATTTTTGCTAAAAAGTGGTGAAGGGCGGAGTTACCCACATGAAGGAACACTTATCATGCTCTTATAAAAACGTAGCACCGTGTGCAAATGTGCCGGACAAGGTGAAGGATGAAATTATTGCTTACATGAAGAAAAGTACGATGGCAAAACACTTACAACAGGAGCAATTTGATGAAAGGTTGAACATGGTGCTTACTTCGGGAGCGAGAGTGGAAAGGGCTCTTCCTCCACTATACATAATAGAGGTGCACGGGGTCCGATGGACCAGTATATGACTAATCCAGGAGAGGATAGAGTACAAACACAGATGATGCCTGCGGCTGGTACCAGAGAGGGTCGACGCCAGGTTTGCATGGATATTAACAGATTTTTTTTTTAGAATGCCATATAGAGTTTTGTTGATTCCACCCCTGAGTTACAGGGTTTTGCTGTTAGAGTTTTGGGCCTCACTTGTTCTTTTTCTGGGTGTAAGCGAAATTGGAGTACATATAGTCAAGTGCAAACAAAGAGAAGAAATCAGCTTTCAATACTCAGAATGAACTCCCTTGTGTATATTATGCACAACAAAAGGTTGAGAGATAGGAGATTGAGGAATAAGGGGTTGAAGGATGATGAAGACCCGTTAGTGTGTGATGATGTATCATCTGATAATGAGCGGTTCTTAGATGATGAGACAAATTTGTCATTATCAGACCTGCAGCAAGAGGATATATGTGTGGATGTCTTGAGGGGCGAAGCAGATGATGAAGATATGACATTCATAGATACCACACACATCCACTAGTTCTGCAGCACAACAACCAAATAAAGATATTCCACAACTTATTATATGTTATTGCAATATTTATATCAAGTGAGGAATTAACATGATAATGATCATTCTTATTGAACAGAGAAGAAAAAAGTGAGTCACATTGAAGATGATGAAGATATGACATTCATAGATACAATTAGAGAAGAAGATTCCCTTGAAGACCCATTTAGTGATGAGACATGATTGAATTTTATATGTTATTTCTTATTTGTACTTTGAGAGTTTTGATAGACTAATATTTTGTGGTTTTGTACTTTGAGACATGATTTTATTGCATCTGTTTTCTTACTTTTCACTAATTTCACTTGTCATTTGGATGTTTTTATTGTATGATAGAATCTTACTACTATTTACCTGCTAAAACTCTTAAATTTTCATTTACGCAATTTTTCGTCCGTGAGGCTTACGCCTCACACTGCCTCGAGGCTTACGCCTCGCCTCATGGACGAAAAACGCCTCGAGCTTATTTACACAATTTTAAATCTTGATTATGGCTCAACCTTATTCTTCTACCTTTCCTATAATATTAGTTAGAATAACAATTTAGCGAGTTACAATGTTCATAAAGATACGCAATCCTAATGCAATAATCAAGTATAAGAAATAACTAATAAACATGAACATTAACAAGTAAAATAATATGTGCATACAAAAAGCTTATATATGTAACCCATGTCTATAATAACTATAATAGAGACTATGCAGGGTATGTGTCACATATAATACAACATGTAAGAACTATGCTCACTTGATGTCACACTCAATTGCATATTATATAGTATCAATAATATAATTTTATGCCACTTGCATTTGCATATGATGCAAATCATAGATACAGATTTTAGTTCATTTCACAACTTATCATTTTTTAGCCTAAGAATGTGTCATATCTAGATGTCTAGGTCTAAGTTTATAACCCATAGGCTCCTGAGGTATCACTGTGTATATCCCATAGGCTCTATGACTTATAGGCCTCATAGTATGTATGCTCCATCATATCGAAGCCACACTGCCTCTATTGGGTCACATTGCCCTACGAATTCGCATTACCCCCACTTGTCTATTTCGTAACATGATATTTTCTTAGGCTTATTTAATCATTGTAGTTTCTTTTCTTCTGACAACAACCTACCATACGTTACTTATACACACACACACACATTTAAATCAATATGACTTAAGGTGTATCCGTATAAAGTTGGTATATCTACATTGATCGAATGTCACAATTCATAGAATAATAGAATTTCATATGACATCAAACCATAACATAATCTATATGCTTCATAATATCAAACTCAGACAAATTACTACATGTGCAAAGAGATCGCACAGGACTAATTAAAATGCATGTATGTAAACTGTTTACAATCAAACTCGTCTAATGTATTAACAAAATTGCATGTCTTACTTTGTCGTTGCACAGACTTACCTACACCAACCCAACTAGCTTAAATTTATAATTCTATTATCTTACAAATAATCACTTCTCAATAAACATGCCTTCCAATTCTCTTTTCATGTACGCAACTATAGGGATCAAATTCCTAGCCCTATGAATCTTCTAGTCAATAATATAACAGTTGTTAAATTAGAAATATTACCTATATAAATCATACAAAATTACTGATAGGCATCCAATTTAACTTATAACGTTTCTCTTCCTTTATTTATGTTTTTCCTTTCTTTTTTCTTTCTTCTTCTATTCTTTTTCTTCTTCCACCTTCCTCACCTTCGGCCTACCTCACCTTCGGCCTACACCTGAACTCCGACTCCCATCCAACTCCAACGTGCAAATCCTCCACATTCCAAGAGCTCCGAGCAAGGAAAATGAGACTTCAATTGGCAAAAAGGTGATTAAATCACTATATAAATGTTATTTACTTAATTATCCGTACCACCTACCAATGCATGTCTAGATAAGTGACTTGTTGAACTTTAATTGAACTTGATACAGTTTTTTATATAAATGAATCGTAAATTGAATTTTTATTTTTAGAAAATTTATTCAAATGAGATTTAATTAAAAAAAATTCATACATTTGTAAATTAGCATATACTTTTAGATATATATTTGCTTCATTTGATGATTAAATGGTATGTTTTTTATGATTTTTGTGAAAAATAATATTTTGGGATATTTTTAAATTAATTTAAACATGGAACATACCTGATCAAATTTGGATTTTATAATTCTTACCTCATTAGAACTTTGTTGCCAAAATGCACCACTTTTATGCTTTGTTAAACAAGTGAGGAAAGTTTTGCTTCATTTTTGTTTCTCTCTTATGAGCAGCCCCTTAATAATCTATGCTTCCATTTTGTCTTTACATACAGAGTTATCATGCTCCTCATTCACGATCATCAAACTTTATGTTTTTCTCAGGCTCCTCTGAATATGTCATGTCATTTTGCACCTCAATGCTATTCTGTCAAATCCTCTTATGTTCATCTGTCATTCACTTTTTAAGCATAGGTATATGAAATACATTGTGTACATCAGACTTGTCTGTATGTAAGGCTAGATGATAACAACCTTCCCAATTCTCTCGATAATTTCAAAGGGCTCAATGTATCTCAGACTTTGGCTTTCCTCGGCCAAATGTCCAAATATCCTTCATAGTTTATACATTCAAAAATTTAAATTCTCCACCTTCGAATTCAACTCTTCTATGTTTGGGGTCATAGTACTTTTGGTGACGATCTTGTGCTACCTTCAGTATGTCCCTGATCATTCTGATTTTCTCGGTGGCCTATTATGAACCTAACAACTATCTTTCCCCAACTTCAACTCAACTCAAAGGAGTTCTACATTTCCTACCATATAAGGCTTTATACGGAGCCATTTTTATACTGAGTTTGTAACAATTATTATAGACAAATTCGAATAAAAGAATGTTATTTTCTCAACTTCCACCAAAATCTAAAATACAATATCTTAAAGAATCTTCTAGCACATGAATACGACAATCTTGGATGATAATTCAATTTAGCATCCAAACCTTCATGAATACCTTTTCACAGTCTGGATGTAAATCACCCATCTCTATTTGATATTTTAACTTTAAGAATCTCATGCAATATGATGATTTATTTCACATATAGTTTTGCTAACTTCTCTATTGAATCCATCTCACGAACAATCAATTTGTGCACTGATTTGTTAGTCAATCAATCACTGCCCAAGTATAATCATGCCCTTGCCTAGATCTAGGAAAACTTGTAACAAAATCTATATCGCTATATCCTCTCACTTCCACTCAAATAGAGGTAATGACTACAACATTTCACTAGGCTTCTGATGTTCAACTTTTATCATCTGGCATGTCTTACATTTAGCCACAAAATCAACTATATATTTCTTCATTTCACGCCACATAAATAGCGGATTTAAGTCTTTATACATCTTTGTACTAGTGGGGTGAATCAAATAGCCTAAAAAGTGAGTTTCAGCTTAAGATCACATGAATCAAATGAGAATTTGTTGGAACCCAAAGATGTCCCTTACTTCTAATTGTTGCTTGATCATTAAAGGTTGAGATCCTGCCTTTTTCATGAATGAATTTGATCCACTAGCTTCTGGTATTTCCTAGTAGTTTTTTGTGCCGCATGAACTCTTTCTTCCATAATAGGATGGATAGTCATCTGACACAGGCTACTAGGGATTTGATCTTTCTGATTGATCAATTCTAATCGTAAGGCTATTATCTCTCTAATCAATTCATTCTGCTGAGTTAGCATCCAATTAAAATATCCACTAGATTTTCTGCTCAATGCGTTAGCCAACACATTGGCTTTCCCTGAATAATACTGGATACTAAAATTATACTCTTTAATCAACTCTAATCGTTTTCGCTATCTCAATTTTAACTCTTTCTAGGTAAAAATATATTTTAAACTGTTGTGATCAATAAATACTTCACACATCAGAACATATAAATAATGCTTTCTGATTTTTAAAGAAAACATGATTGTAGCCAACTCCAACTCTATGTCGGATAATTCTTTTCATGTAGTTTTAACTGTCTAGAAGCATAGACGTTTACTTTTTTTATTCTGCATCAACATACAAGCTAAACCTTTTAAAGATGTTGATGCAGGACTAGTTAGATGACATGCTTATGACTTCATCTTAAGCATTGCACAATTCTTTGATTAGAATAATTTAGGATTAAAATTCTTAGCAATTCTCAACGTCAATTAAAACAGTTAAAGAGGCGCTTTGCGTAGGCTAAATCACATGCTCCAAGCTTTGAAATTTTCAAAATAAGTAAGACAATTAAAACAATGCAAAGTAGTAGTCTTCAATGTAATCCCTAATCTAACAACGAGAGTTAGGATGCATAGAAAGCACACTCAATCCCTACGAATCACTAAGCTTAGCAAGAACACTTGGAGGAGACTTTCGCAATGACAATCTAACCAATTGAGAACTTGGATTTAGAAGAAATTGAATGCAAGTGGGAAAGAGGAAAAACCTTGCTTAAGGTGACGTGGAGATCCTCCACTCGATGCCTTCAAAATGCTCGTCAATGGCTTCCGTCAATTCATGGATGGTTGAATGTAGAAAGTCAATAACAATTGATGCTCTTCTCGAGTAGCAGCAATAATGACCCCCAATTGTCTTTCAAAGAATATCTGGGTATGGCTTTCAGGAAACCTGAAATAATTCAGGTTTTCTTCTCAAAATCTGAGAAGAAACTAAGCTCTCAAAGTTAGGAGGATGGATTGGAAGGGATGGTAATATGGCTGTGAACATTAGGAGATTAGATGTGGAGAGGAAGCATGAGAGGGAGGAGGTGATACGGATAACAGAGGAAAGGCCGGCGAGATTGAAGGCTTGGGAAATTTTATTTCCTAATGTCACGTTCTCACTTAGGAAATAATTTAGAACTTGGGCTGTGTGAGAGTTTCGGCCAAAAGGTGAAAGAACAGGATTTGAAATTGTTTCCAAATTGATGGGTTTAGAGTTTAGTAAATAATAAATTGAAAATTTTTGGGTTATTGGAGAGGAGCCGGCGGCAAAATCATGGGAGATTGGGGTTTGGTGCTGTGGGCTCCGAAAATTCGGCCTCGGCCTCCACTCGCTTTTCTTATTCGGCGAGGGAGTTTTAACGAACTAAGTTCCGGGGTAAATTTTGGGAGGCAGATGGGTTTGTAGATAAGACACTTCCCAGAGATTTCGCCCTCATTTTGCGAGGACTTTATGATTTGAGTTCTGGTTTCCTATAGGCGCAAGCCCCTATAGTTAATTACCCCTCCCGATAACGAGAGAGAACTTTCGATTAAGGCTAGTCATCAATCAGATACGTAGAGATACGTGTTATCTGGCATATAGTAGCAGCAATGGGTTTGGAATTTGGAGAACTGGATTATTGAAAGATTTGGAGATTTAGAAATTGATATTTAAAAATAGAAATTTCATCATCGTGCACTTAAAGCGGATGGTGGGGGAATGGATGATAGACCCGATCAAGATCCCATGGTTCCATCATCCCGGGCCATCGTGGTCCCTGGTCTACTTAGTCAGAGGAGGTAGTCGACCCAACCTGACAGAAGGATCCTTGTCGGCAGCCATGGGTTGCTTCGTCCAAGGGAACCTTGTAGACCGGGGTTGATGTTTGTCTAAGGGGACAAATTTAAATCCACCTTAGCTAACAGAGGGCTTTGTGCCCTATCAATCATATCCTATTGATTCATATCTCAAGGATTTAACGCCATTAAGGAGCGTATTGGCTCTGGCCATAACCGCTATCTGTGGTGCCATTTGGCGGCAAAACCACTCGGTTCAGAGGGCCCCGGGTCATAACCATTTACCTGCAGTGCCATTTGGCGGCGAAACTGCCGGTTAGAGGACACGTACCACGTCCTTACTGGCAATAGATTGTTTGAGAATGGATCCTAGTGATATTTTCGACTAGGCATTTGGCTCTTTTGTGAGCTAGAGTAAATTTCAATTTGTCCGCCTCGACAAACTGTTGCGGAGGGCGGATGGATTTTGCTTTAAGT